>NW_027507686.1:38663461-38873461 GCF_037356315.1 Lithobates pipiens | reverse complement strand
GAATATATGGGGCTAACTAACTCACCCATCATATCCACCCAGTGAAGGGACCACACTAAAAAGAGGTAGTAACCCCTACTTACAAATATTGGCCTAGGTAGATCATTTCAGAAAATTATTAAAGTACAAATAAAGCCTCCTGTATGACAATCTAAATAAGTATCAATTCCAGGAACTATGTGATGCAGAAGCTTGATGAAGTAAGCAAAAAAAAACTCCTTTACCTCCCCTGTCTGAGCCAACAGAGATTCAGAAATAGACAAAAAAGAACATCAGACACAAGTGGTCATCTTAAGAGCCCACCATCCATTATTGTTGGTAAAATTGAGACAACAGGGAGATTTAAGGTAGCAAATGCATATATAAAGGTTCCAAAAAACGCATTCTGTGTCAAACAAGGAGCATTACTGTTCAAAATACATGTGTGCTTGCAAGACTGGTGTAGTTACAGGAGATTTTATATATTTGAAGTTTCATTTTGGCCCTAATGAAGGGGGATTGTTTTTTGGCCCCTAAACACATTGGATACCTTATATCTTCCTCGTGTCTTAATTTTATCAGCAGTAAAGGATGGAATTAATGGACTTATAAGACAACTTGCTATCGCTCTTTTTGTCTCCCTTATCTCCCTTGGATCACTTAGTGGGGGCCACTGCCCGCTTTGAATGAGCAATGACAAAGCTAATAGTTATGCCAACTGCAACTTTTTTCATACCATTGTAGCGCAAGCAGGCACAGCCTACATAAGAGTGACAACTATGCTTCGAATGTAGCAGTGCAAGAACGTTGCCACCCTATTACAGGAAGCTGCATGAGATGGACTTCACTGGCACGCTTAAAGTGATTCTAAAGTTTGTCATTTTCTTTAAAAAAAATTTTTTATACTTACCTGCTCTGTGCAATGGTTTTGCACAGAGCAGCCCCAATCCTCTTATTTTTGGGTTCCCCTGCCGGTGGTTCTGGCTCCTTCCCCCCTTGCTATAGGGGCACTCAAGCAGGCTCAATCTTGAGCTGGGCTCCTGTGAATGGTCATTGTCCATTCACCTACAGAGCATGGCTCGACCCGCCCCTCCTCATTGGTTCATTGGCTGTGATTGACAGCAGCAGGAGCCAAGGGCTTCCGCTGCTGTGTGAGCTAATGGGGAGAAAGAGACCCAGGAGAGCCACTGCTCCCACATCACTGGATCAAGATGGAGATCAGGTAAGTATATGGGAAAGGGGAGCTTGAGGGGGAGTTGCGCCCAGAAGGCGTTTTTCCCTTGATGCATTCTATGAACCACTTTAAGTATTTGGGGGACTTTGCAGGGGACTAAAAGAAAACTTTAGGTGCAAAAATGCTGCAGTGCAAATATATATATATATATATATATATATATATATATACACAGTTGTGCTCATAAGTTTACATACCCTGGTAGAATATATAGTTTATTTTTAGAGAATATGAATCATAACACAAATTATTTTTT
Source organism: Lithobates pipiens (assembly GCF_037356315.1). Lineage (NCBI taxonomy): Eukaryota > Metazoa > Chordata > Amphibia > Anura > Ranidae > Lithobates > Lithobates pipiens. Next base: position 38,871,992 of record NW_027507686.1, on the reverse strand, counting down.
TTTCACTCATAGTGTTTGGCTGAAGCCATTTATTATCAATCAACTGTGTTTTCTTTTTAAAACATAATGACAACAGCAAGTACCCAAATGACCCTGATCAAAGGTTTACATACCCGGGTGATTTTGGCCTGATAACATGCACACAAGTTGACACAAAGGGGTTTGAATGGCTATTAAAGGTAACCATCCTCACCTGTGATCTGTTTGCTTGTAATTAGTGTGTGTGTATAAAAGGTCAGTGAGTTTCTGGACTCCTGACAGACCCTTGCATCTTTCATCCAGTGCTATACTGACGTTTCTGAATTCTGAGTCATGTGGAAAGCAAAATAATCATCAAAGGATCTGTGGGAAAAGGCAGTTGAACTGTATAAAACAGGAAAGAGATATAAAAAGATATCCAAGGAATTTAGAATGCCAATCAGCAGTGTTCAAACTCTAATCAAGAAGTGGAAAATGAGAGGTTCTGTTGAAATCATACCACGGTCAGGTAGACCAACTAAAACTGCAGCCACAACTGCCAGGAAAATTGTTCAGTATGGAAAAAAAAACACAAATAACTTCAGGTGAAATACAGGACTCTCTGAAAACATGTGGTGTGGCACAATAAGGAGGCACTTGAAGAAAGATGAGCTGCATGGTTGAGTCGCCACAAGAAAGCCATTACTATGCAAATGCCCCAAAGTATCCCGCTTACAATACACCAAACAGCTTCTGGCACAAAGTAATTTGGAGTGATGAGACCAAAATTGAGCTTTTTTGCCACAAACATAAACGCTACATTTGGAGAGGAGTCAACAAGGCCTATGATGAAAGGTGCACCATTCCTACTGTGAAACACGGAGGTGGATCGCTGATGTTTTGGGGATGTGTGAGCTACAAAGACACAGGAAATTTGGTCAACATTGATGGCAATATGAATGCAGTATGTTATCAAAAAATACTGGAGGAACATTTGCATTCATCAGCCAGGAAGCTGCACATGGGAAATACTTGGACATTCCAACATGACAATGATCCAAAACACAAGGCCAAGTTGACCTGTCATTGGTTACAGAAGAATAAAGTGAAGGTTCTGGAGTGGCCATCAGTCTCCTGACCTCAATATCATTGAGCCACTCTGGGGAAATCTCAAACGTGCAGTTCATGCAAGACAGCCCAAGAATTTACAGGAACTGGAGGCTTTTTACCAAGAGGAATGGGCAGCTTTACCATCTGAGAAGATAAAGAGCCTCATCCACAAATACCACAAAAGTGTTCAAGCTGTCATTGATGTAAAAGGGGGCAATACACGGTATTAAGAACTGGGGTATGTAAACTTTTGATCAGGGTCATTTGGCTAGTTTCTGTTGTCATTATGATTTAAAAAGAGTAAACACAGTTGATTGATAATAAATGGCTTGAGCCAAACACTAACCATGAGTGAAAGAAAAGTTTTTGTGTTATCGTTCATATTCTATGAAAAATGGCCAAGAAATCATAAATTCTGCCAGGGTATGTAAACTTATGAGCACAACTGTATACATATATATATTAGGGCTGCGGAAATTAACGATTAATTGTTCGATTAATCGCTAATTTCTTTGATCGATCAAAATTATTTTGATCGAGGACGATCCGTGGAGTGAGCTCTGCGGTCTTGCCCATAGGAAAGGCTGCGGCTTTGGCCTAGCTCCGGAGCCGTGGCCATCTTGGTCCACCCGACGGCAGCTTAGTAGCGGCGCGCTGACTTCATCATTGCCCGTCTGCTTGTGCCATCTACTCTGAGGACGGACGGGTCTGCCTGCTGTCTATTCCGGACAGAGCAGACAGTGTTGAATATTAAGGTATGGGGGAGATGTGGACAGAACAATATGGGGGAGATGTGGACAGTACAGTTTGGGAGGAGATGTGGATATTACAGTATGGGGGAGATGTGGACAGTACAGTATGGGAGGAGATGTGGATATTACAGTATGGGGGGAGATGTGAACAGTACAGTATGGGAGGAGATGTGGATATTACAGTTAAAGTTAAACTAAATTTTTCTTAAAGTTTAATAAAAAAAATTGTAAAAACTGCATGTGCGTTATAATTAATCGAAATTAGTTGATTAATCGATTTAAAAAAATCGATTGATTGGACAGGAAAATTTTAATCAGTAACAGCCCTAATATATATATATATATATAATATAAATAATATAAATAATATACATAAATAATATAAACTTTTTTTTTGGGGGGGGGGATATTGTTTTACTTTAAAAGAAAACTCAAGCTGGACTTCTTCTAGAAAGAGATCTGCTGAACGTCTGTTAGCAGATAACAGAAAATGAGATAGGCTCACCTTCAATATTGTGGGGTCTGTACTGTAATTAAAAATTGAATGCTGACTACCAATGAAAGCCCAGACAATAACTAAGGAGCATAATTAGCAGTGTGGTAATAAATTCATATTTATCATTACAGCTGTGACACCTGAATATTTTCCATCATGATAATCATTTGCACGTGAGCAAGTATGACATATTTATTAATGGAATCGATTGGATTTTTAATGAAATGTACTCACATGTGATGGGCTAATCATTTCCATCTTGGGTACCATGCTATAAAAGAGACGTACGGCCAGATTACACAGTTTGTCCTTCGTTAGGATGCTGCACAGATGAAGCGGGATGGATGGTTTCAATGGCATCATTTCAGTGATCTGCAACAAGCAGTGCTAATGAAAATTAATGTACAGGAAACCTAATCCAGCAGCAAAGTAAACAATGCTATTGCCACATATTGTTTTATGGCAGGCTACGGGAAAGATTGATTAGGACATTTCTCTCCAAGCAGATACAGTGTAATATTCCTATATCTGAACATGTCAGTCTCGACTTGCTTAACGGTGCAATGTTATGGTTCTCAGAAATAGAAGTTTGGCTATGCTAGAAAAGACTGCAGGGAGACAGCCTACTGTGCTAGAGCAAACTGCAGGGGATCGAGAGCATTTACTTAGGGAAGGCTATGCAGTATTTCCAGTTCATTTGTGTGATTTGCTAATTTTTATGATTGAAATGTGTGTTTTTAATTCAGTAAAGGTTTTATTGTGCATATTTGTTGAATTTACTACTTGCACCTCTTATTAGTGATTGTTGCGGTAGTTTGTATGATAAATTCAATTCAAAAAGATTAGGTTACCACTCTTGAAACTGGGCAGGGCTGATGCCACTAAGTTCACAAAAAGGCTCTTGCTCTCTTGGACCAAAAGGTATAGGGAAGCACATGACCCCCCCCCCCCCCATTCCCCATCTCCCCATAACAGGACAGTGCGCAGGCCTGAGCGGTCTGAACACTGTCACATGAGGGGGTACAGTGACATCCTCCGAATCTAAGCAGTTCTTACTAAGGAGTAACTCCTGCCGTGTTGAGATGGTGATGGAGTGTGGATTTGTAAGTATACCTTTCAAGTTGTAGGCTATTGCCAGACACTTCACCCTCCCCAATGGGCAACGTGACACTGGCTCTTCAAAGTAGATATGAACCCTATGGTAAATATAGCACTGCTTAGAATAAATATGCTCACCACTGGTCAGGTTCTGGATCGTGGTTCATAAAAGAAGGTACTCTTCTTCCTCTAATGCTGCCAGGAAAGGTTCTGCTAGGGCTGTTGCTCAATCTCTGTATTTGCGGACGATCCTAAGCTAAGCAGGGCAATAACTTCTCTGCAGGATGTGGAAACCTTGCAAGAAGATATGAACAAATTAATGGGGTGGGCAACTACATGGCAGATGTAATTTAATGTAGAAAAATGTAAAATAATGCATTTGGGTGGCAAGAATATGAATGCAATCTACTCAATAGGGGATGAACCTCTGGGGGAATCTAGGATGGAAAAGGACCTGGGGGTCCTAGTAGATGATAGGCTCAGTAATGGCATGCAATGCCAAGCTGCTGCTAACAAAGCAAACAGAATATTGGCATGCATTAAAAAGGGGATCAACTCCAGAGATAAAGCGATAATTCTCCCGCTCTACAAGACTTTGGTCCAGCCACACCTGGAGTATGCTGTCCAGTTCTGGGCAACAGTCCTCAGGAAGGATGTACTGGAAATAGAGCTAGTACAAAGAAGGGCAACAAAGCTAATAAAGGGTCTGGAGGATATTAGTTATGAGGAAAGGTTGCAAGCACTGAACTTATTCTCTCTGGAGAAGAGACGCTTGAGAGGGGATTAGAAGAAAAGAGGTTTAACCTTAAACTGTGTGTAGAGGGTTCTTTACTGTAAGAGAAGCAAGAATGTAGAATTCCCTTCCTCAGGTGGTGGTTTCAGTGAGGAGGCATCAATAGTTTCAAAAAACTATTAAATAAGCACCTGAACAACCGCAACATACAGGTACAGTGGTGTGAAAAAGTGGTTGCCCCCTTCCTCATTTCCTGTTCCTTTGCATGTTTGTCACACTTAAGTGTTTCGGAACATCAAACCAATTTAAACAATAGTCAAGGACAACACAAGTAAACACAAAATGCAATTTGTAAATGAAGGTGTTTATTATTAAAGGTGGAAAAAAATCCAAACCATCATGGCCCTGTGTGAAAAAGTGATTGCCCCCTAAACCTAATAACTGGTTGGGCCACCCTTAGCAGCAACAACTGCAACCAAGCGTTTGCGATAACGTGCAATGAGGCTTTTACAGCGTCTTGGAGGAATTTTGGCCCACTCATCTTTGCAGAATTGTCCTAATTCAGTTACATTAGAGGGTTTTCGAGCATGAACGGCCTTTTTAAGGTCATACCACAACATCTCAATAGGATTCAGGTCAGGACTTTGGCTAGGCCACTCCAAAGTCTTCATTTTGTTTTTCTTCAGCCATTCGGTGGTGGACTTGCTGGTGTGTTTAGGATCATTGTCCTGCTGCAGAACCCAAGTTCGTTTCAGCTTGAGTACACGAACAGATGGTCGGACATTCTCCTTCAGGATCTCTTGGTAGACAGCAGAATTCATAGTTCCTTTTATCACGGCAAGTCTTCCAGGTCCTGAAGCAGCAAAACAGCCCCAGACCATCACACTACCACCACCATATTTTACTGTTGGTATAATGTTCTTTTTATGAAATGCAGTGTTCCTTCTACGCCAGATATACTTGGACACACACCTTCCAAAGAGTTCCACTTTTGTCTCATCGGTCCACAGAATGTTGTCCCAAAAGTCTTGGGGATCATCAAGATGTGTTGTGGAGAAATTGAGACGAGCTTTGATGTTCTTTTTGCTCAGCAGTGGTTTTCTCCTTGGAACTCTGCCATGCAGGCCATTTTTGCCCAGTCTTTTCCTGATGGTGGAGGCATGAACCCTGACCTTAACTGAGGCAAGTGAGGCCTGCAGTTCCTTGGACGTTGTTGTGGGGTCTTTTGTGACCTCTTGGATGAGTCGTCGCTGCGCTCTTGGGGTAATTTTGGGCGGCCGGCCACTCCTTGGAAGGTTCACCACTGTTCCATGTCTTCGCCATTTGTGGATAATGGCTCTCACTGTGGTTCGCTGGATTCCCAAAGCTTTGGAAATGGCTTTATAACCCTTTCCAGACTGATAGATCTCAATTACTTTCTTTCTCAATTGTTCCTGAATTTCTTTGGGTCTCGGCATGATGTGTAGCTTTTAAGGATCTTCTGGTGGACCTTACTGTGTCAAGCAGCTCCTATTTAAGTGATGCCTTGATTGTGAACAGGTGTGGCAATAATCAGGCCTGGATGTGGCTAGAGAAATCGAACTCAGGTGTGGACAACCACAGTTATAGTATGTTTTAACAAGGGGGGCAATCACTTTTTCACACAGGGCCATGATGGTTTGGATTTTTTTTCACCTTTAATAATAAACACCTTCATTTACAAATTGCATTTTGTGTTTACTTGTGTTGTCCTTGACTATTGTTTAAATTGGTTTGATGTTCCGAAACACTTAAGTGTGACAAACATGCAAAGGAACAGGAAATGAGGAAGGGGGCAAACACTTTTTCACACCACTGTATATACAATGTAATACTGACATATAATTACACGCATAGGTTGGACTTAATGGACTTGTGTCTTTTTTCAACATACTATGTAACTATGTAACTATGTTATAGGGTCAATATGGTAGGGGAACTCACTCTCTAAACTTTGGTACAACCCTATTCCCCCAAAGGAATGAGCTGTGTCCCTCTGTCAGCTCCAACCTCATTCAACATTGGTTCCTACTAACGAGGAACTCCTGTAGTGGTAACAAAGTAATAGAACATGTATTTGGAGTATATCTTTTTGGGGGATCTTCCCATACATTAGGAGCAGCACGGTCATGCCAAAGGGGGTCACCAAAATCTTGTGGAATTTCAGTGGCAATAATAGGCATTGTCCTTTCCAAAATGGCCACTGGGGCCCAGTGTAGAAGACAAGGCAGTCCTCCAGTGGGTTCCCTAGTGCCACTGGGGCCCAGTGTAGAAGAAAAGGCAGACCTCCAGTGGGTTCCTTAGTGCCCAGAGCACAGCAGCAGTCATTGTAACTGCTCTGTACTCTGTGTACTGAACAGATGCTGAGACACAATCCCACCCAACAATTCTGGTTATGGGTAAATAGTTAAGTTGCTTAGCCTTGTTTCCATGTCCTATGCAAGAAAACATAGGAACTAGGGTGCGGAAGAACGACAGCAGGTGCTCTGGACTGATGAGTCTAGGGATGAGCTTCGTGTTGGAGTCGAACATACGTTCGACTTGAACATCGGCTGTTTGCCCGTTCGGCAAATTCCGAACGTTATGGGCCGTTCGCGCCAGATTCGTGTGGCGCTCACGGCCCACAATACACTGCGTCATCGCAGTGCATTGCTGGCTCATGATTGGCCAAGCATGCTTGGCCAATCACAGCGCCAGCAGCGAGGAGAGCCATGATTGGCCACAGGCAGGATGCCTGTGGCCAATCATAGCTCAGGCTGTGTAGTACACGCCCCACACTATATAAGGCCGCCAGCGCGGCGGCCTTGTGTAGTGTGTTGGCGTCTGAAGCAGTTAGTGGGTGTTCTGTGTTCCTTCAACACAGTACACACCGATCGTTATCGGCCGATTTTCGATCTTGCTCTTCTGTAGTGGTTGTTGTCTGCTTGCCCTGACCGCAGTATACACCGCTATATTCACCTCACCTATATAGCTAGTGATCTATCTTTTATAATAGAGCTTGCAGTCAGTAGTGTTAGGAGCTTGTGCGTGCTGTCTGCGTGCTCTGTACCCAGTACACTCCGCTATATCCACCTACATAGCTCTTCTCTATTTGAGCCCACTTGCCATCTGCAGGAGTTATTGGAAGTTGTGTGTGCCTCCAGCACAGCACAGTATACATCTGTATATACCCCTTTATCTCTGGTGTTCTATAATAAAGGCATCTGCAGGAGTTAGTGGGTTTTTTGTGCCTCCAGCACAATATACACCTGTATCTACCCTTTATTGCTGTTCTCTAATAGAGCCATCTGCAGGGCTTAGTGGGTGTTGTGTGACTCAATTACAGTATACCCCTTTATCTCTGGTGTTCTATAATAAAGGCATCTGCAGGAGTTAGTGGGTGTTGTGTGCCTCCAGCACAATATACACTACCCAACTGCTGTTTTACCCAACTCCCTTCAGGCCATTACCATGTCTGGAAGGCCAGCAAGGAGAGGCAGACAGGCGCGAGCCGATAAAAGAGGGCAAGCAGGCTCTGTGTCTAGAGACAACAGTGCTGGTCGTGGACGCGGTGCATTGTCATCAGCACGTGGCCATGGGACACGCTTGTCCTTCTTTTCGGCAGCTGGACATGTTGAACCGCAACATGCCAACGACTTGGTAGAGTGGATGACCAAGCCCTCTTCATCCTCCTCATCCTCTCTCACCCAGTCTCAGGGTACTAGCAAAGCAGCTGCCAACGCATCGTCTTCCCTCCTCTCAATGTCATCATCAGTGACTCCTTCCCTAGTCCCACCACGTCCTCCTGAGGAGTCTCCTGAACTCTTTGAGCACAGTGTTGGGTACATGCTCCAGGAGAATGCCCAGTGTTTTGTAGGCTCTGATGACACTCAGCTAGAGGAAGGCAGTAGCGTGAGCGCAGAGAGAGGGGATGCTCAAGAAGGACAGCAATCTGGCAGTCATGTTCCACAAGCTGCAGCATACTGCCAGGTTTGCTACAGCGATGAAGAGGGAGGGGATGATGAGGGCACTGACTCCACGTGGGTGCCTGGTAGGAGAGAGGAGGAGGAGGAGGGGGAGGCACATGTCCAACGAGGCAGGATGCCCTCTGGGGGCCAGCTTAGGGGCAGCACACCGACTGAATCACACCGCAGAGCTCCGCCTGTGCAGGGCGCTGCCTCTGCGCGTTATTCTAAAAGGTCTTTGGTGTGGGCCTTTTTTGAGACGAGTGCATCAGATCGCACCGCTGCTATTTGCAACATATGTCTCAAGCGTATCTCGCGTGGCCAAAACATCAGCCGCTTGGGCACCACATGCTTGACCAGACATATGTTGGCCTGCCATGCAGCTCGTTGGCAAGCGTACCTCAAAGACCCACACCAAAGAACAAAGCGGACCTCTCCTTGCTCCTCATCAGCTGGCATCTCCAACCCCACTAGACCTTCAGTCCTCTCTGAAACCTGCTCTGAGAGGAATGAAGGTGTAGAATTAGGTGTGTCACAGCCAAGTGCTTCCGGGCACTCTGCTAGCAGTACACCCACGTCCGATTATAGCAGGCAAATGTCCCTGCCCCAGCTGCTGGACCGGCGAAAGAAGTTCACTCCCAGCCATCCACATGCCCAGCGGTTAAATGCTAGCTTGGCTAAATTGCTAGCACTTCAACTGCTGCCTTTTCAGTTGGTAGACTCGGCCCCCTTCCGTGAGTTTGTACAATGTGTGGTTCCTCAGTGGCAGGTCCCCAAACGCCACTTTTTCTCATGGAAGGCGATTCCGGCTCTCTACCGGCATGTGTATGGCAATGTCCTTGCCTCGCTGGACAGGGCGGTCAGCGGTAAGGTGCATATTACCGCTGACTCATGGTCCAGCAGGCATGGACAGGGATGTTACCTGTCTTTCACGGCCCATTGGGTCACTCTTCTGGCAGCTGGGAAGGATGCAGGACAAGGTGCAGTAGTGTTGGAGGTTGTTCCGCCACCACGCCTCCAAAATGCTACTATTGGTTGTGACACACCTCTCTCCTCCACCCCCTCCTCTTCTTCTTCCCCCATGGCCTCTTCCAGTGCTCTGTCTTTAGAACCAGTGGTGCTCCGTAGGCGTTCCAGGGGCTACGCAAGTACGCAGGCAAAACGATGCCATGCCATGCTTGCGCTGGTTTGTTTGGGGGACAGGAGCCACACTGGGGCGGATGTTTTGTCAGCTCTGCAGGGGCAGGCCGAGAGGTGGTTGACGCCACGCCAGCTTAAGCCAGGAATGGTGGTTTGTGACAATGGCACCAACCTCCTCTCCGCCCTCCGACAGGGACAACTGACCCATGTGCCCTGTGTAGCTCACGTCCTTAACCTGGTGGTGCAGCGGTTCTTGGGCAGGTACCCCGGCTTACAGGATGTCCTGAAGCAGGCCAGGAAAGTCTGTGTGCATTTCCGCCGATCATTTTTTTTTTTTTTAAATATATTTTTTATTGAACAAACAAGATAAATGTAAACAATTAAATGACAGTCGAAGTGGACAGTATCTTTCTGAAGCAGTAACAACATGAAACATCAGAGCAGCTTAAAATAGAAGGAGCAAAACGCTCCATCGACCCCAAGGGCCAAACTATTAGGCAGTTTAATCCTTCAAGAGAGAAGAGAGTGGAGAAGGAAGTTGAGAGGAGAAAACGGAAAAGAAAGAAAGAAAGAGAGACGAGAAGGAGATAGGGGGGTAGGGGGTAACACCCTGGGGGACAAGGATCGCATCACAATTTAGGTGCTGCATGGTATCACAATAGAATTTGAAGATGAGAAACAATATCATCTATACATACAGAAGTACAGAAATGAAAATCTCCTACACTGAGGATCACAAAGGGACAGTAACATTTGGCTTAGTCCGGGGTCCCAGTCCACGAAGAATTATTGAGATGTGGAAGGTTGAGCTGAGGGATGGTGTTCCTCCATTGCAGAAACGGTAGGTTCAGACCCATCCAGCGATAATTGAGCTAGTAAAAGAGCGGCATCTTGTGAGGGAGGTAAATGGTCCGGTAATGATGTCAGCTTGAGTTTCCCCAATGCATTGCCTATGTCTCGTTGCAAGTACCAGTTGGTATAGCGAAAGGGGGAAATGATATTATTTATTTCCTCTGAGGTAAAGGATCGTTCGATGTAAGCTCTCCATCTGGTAAAGAAGCGGGGAGTGGAAACAAATTGGGAGGAGATAACATCAAGTCGTTCTATGTGGAACAGCGACAGGAGGGTTTGTTGAACTCCAGTTAGACTTGGTGGTGTCGTGGAAATCCAGTAATTCATAATAGTCCTGCGTGCCGCCAGGAGGCATAGGTGGGACCAATGCGAGAGGGTGAGTGGACTTGGAGAGGTTAGCGACTCGGGTAGAGGGTCGCAGCTAAACAGGCAAATCAACGGGTCTTTGGGTATCAGTGTCCCGGTAACCGAGTGGATGTAGTCCAAGACTGAATCCCAAAATGTAGATATAGAGGTGCAGTCCCAGAAACGGTGTAGTAGGGTAGGTCGATCTTGAGAGCACCAGGGGCACTTGGCTTCCGAGGGCTCCTTAGTGGTAGTACGGAACGGGTAGTAGGCTCTATGGGTGATCTTAAATTGAGTTTCTCTCCACTTTTCTGAGATAACCAGTTTGGAAACAAGTCTGTATCCCTTCAGGATCCTTTCAGGCAAGGTAGTATCATGAAATATCGAAGCCCATTGTTTGAAGGGAGCAATGTGGTACTTTTCCGCCTGGTAGTCGATTAGGTGGGAATATAGGGTCGAAATGGAGTAGTCGCCCTGTCGAAGCATAGTGTCCAAAGGTGACTTTCGGAGGCAATCTTGACGTAGACCTCCAATGGATTTCAGGTAACTCAGCAGTTGATGATGATAAAACGAGTGATTAGAGGGTAGTGAGAATTCCTGAGACAATGATCGAAAGGATCTAAGTGTTCCTCGCCCCTGCTCGTAGAGGGATGCCACTGTACGTAGACCCCGCTGTTCCCATTGAGCAAAAGCTGAATGAATGGTAGAAGGCGGAAACATGGGATTGCCTTGAATAGATAGATGAGCAGAAATATTTGTGGGCAAGCCCAGGAGCTTCCTTACCTCCCTCCAAGCCACCACAGTGTCCCGAATAAGAATGTTGCTTTTAAGGTGAGGTGGTAAAACGTGAACGTTGGAGTGAAGGATCGCCGAGAGCGTGTAGGGATGTACCAACGCCTTTTCGAGATGGTGATTGGAATATCTTGACTTGCCCGCTATCCAGTCAAGGCCCTGTCTCAGGAGACATGAAAGGTTATAGAAACGGAGATTGGGCAGACCCGCCCCTCCGTCAATCTTCGGAAGATACAACTTTTGAAGGGCAATGCGTGGCTTTTTATTGGCCCAGAGAAAAGCGGATAAAGCTGTATGTATTTTTTGCACATCAGAATGTTTAAGGAGGAGTGGGATGGTTTGCATTGGATAGAGCAGCCTCGCAAAGGAAACCATTTTGAAGAGATGGCATCTTCCAAAGAGTGACAACGGCAGCCCCGCCCAGGTCTCCAACTCCTGTACAATCTTAGAAATCAAGGGTGGGTAATTGAGGGTATAGAGGGAAGAGGGTTCTCGACCTATGCGCACTCCCAGGTAGGTTATGTGGTGTTGTGCCATTGTAAAAGGCGAGGAAGATTGCCAGGAGATGGCTGTTCGCAAATTTAAGGATAAGATCTCACTTTTACCAAAATTGATTCGAAATCCCGAACATAGGCGATATTCTGCAAATAGGTCACGGAGTGTAACAAAATCGGCCGGGGGATTAGACGAAAAGAGTAAAATGTCATCCGCAAATAACGCAGATTGAAGATTTTGATCCCCAACCATAATACCGCTGATACCGTCCGGTGAATTTAATAACCTAGATAAAGGTTCAATTGCTAGATTAAACAACAGGGGAGACAAGGGACATCCTTGTCTTGTCCCTTTGGTGAGAGAGATGGTGGGCGAGACAAAGTCCGGCGTAACTAATCTGGCAGTAGGGGCATTGTACATCTGGCAGAGGAAGTGCGTGACTGGACCCGAAAAGCCAAAGGCTCGTAGTACCTTAAATAGCCAAGCAAAATTGATATTATCAAAAGCCTTTTCGGCGTCAATAGAGATGATGGCTAAATCCTGTTCCGGGTATAATTTCGCTTTTTCCAGTGCCAGAAGCACCTTGCGGATATTCAATGTTGCGGACCTGCCAGTAGTGAACCCTGATTGGGCCTGGTGGAGGAGTGTAGGAAGGATGGTAGCTAACCGTGAAGCTATAATTTTGGACATTATTTTAACATCTACATTGATAAGAGAAATGGGCCTATACGAACCTGGGCATAAGGGGTCTTTACCCGGTTTGGGTATTAGCTTGATGTAGGCCTGGGAACCCGTAGGGGGGTAAGAACCACCATCCCATAGTGCCGTAAAAACTTTAGATAAAGTGGCCGGTATAAAGTCACGGGTAAGTTTATAAAATTCAGCCGAGTATCCATCGGGTCCAGGTGCTTTGGAAGGGGGCATCAATTTTATTGTAGCCCTAATGTCCTCCAGGGTAACAGGAGCATTTATGGCTTCTAATTGAGGTCCAGTCAATTGTGGCAGATTCACCCTCGAGAGCACCTGGTCAGCGACGGAGTGGTCGATGGGGTCCTCTGCATATAAGGAGGAATAATAATCAGTTAGTAGTTGGCTGATCAATTTAGAGGAGGTAGCAACTGATCCGTCAGGGTGTTTCAAAGCATGGATATGGGTCGGTCTTTTAAAGCCTGAACAGAGCCTGGCTAACAGCTTACCCGCCTTATTGCCATACTTGTGGAGGCGCATGGACAGATAGGAGGAGGCAATCTGTTCCTGCCTTTCTGCCCAGAGATCAAAGTCTTGCTTGGCTAGCTGCCATGACCTGACAGTAGCCTGTGTGCGATTATGTTGGAGCTCAAGGTGCATGGAGCGAAGTTTTTCGCTAGCTTGAATATAGTTTTGCTTTGAGTGTCTCTTGTATTGTGTCACATAAGCCATAATCTTGCCTCGGAGGAAGGCTTTACCCGCCTCCCAGAAAAGATTTGGGGTGGCGATATGTTCCCCATTCGTCTCTGTATACTCGGTCCAACTAGTGAGTAACATGTGTTTAAAGTCCTCATTATTTGCCAGATAGGAGGGGAAACGCCATATGGGCGAGGAAGAGGAAGGCTTAACATTCAACAAGCTAACCGTAACAGGGCTATGATCGGAAATGGCCATGTCCTTGATGTCAGAGTCCCTCACCAGCGGCAAGAGTGCAGGGGACACAAAGACATAGTCAAGTCGTGAGAACGTCTTGTGCGGGTGTGAATAGAACGTGAATTCACGCTCCGTTGGATGGGACAATCTCCACACATCAGTGAACTTTTGCGACGAGAACGTACGGTCCAGGGGGGTGGTGTCATTACTAGTTTGAGTTAAAGGCGTAGGCCCGCGGGGGTTAGTATGTGTCCTGTCCTCAGAGGGACTCATAACTGAGTTAAAGTCCCCTCCTATCAGGTGGTGTGTCTCTGACACCTGGGAGATCCAAGTTCCTAATTCACCGAAAAATGACAAGTCTGGGGAGTTGGGCGCATATACATTAGTTATAGCAATGTCTTTAGAAGCTAGTGTCAGGTGCAAAGTGAGCATACGACCCCCCGAGTCAACCCGTACATTACGAATGGTGTACTGCAGCTGTTTATGAAGCAGAATAATCACCCCCGCCTTGCGACCCACAGCCGGGGAACCCAATACTTCGCCAACCCACAGTTTACGAAGGCGTGAAAAATCTCCGTCAGTCAGGTGTGTCTCTTGTAAGAGCGCCACATCTGTCTTTAATCGCTTCAGATGACGGAGGATTTTCATGCGTTTGGAGGGTGAACGTAAGCCTTTAACATTCCAAGATACTACATTCAGTCGGTCTTTAAAGGCATCAGCCATAGGGGCCTTGAAGTGAGGTAGTATCAAGATGAGGAGAATGTAAGTTAACAGTGAGACAGACCAAGTCTATCCCAGGAGTGCGCATATATATGGAGATCCCCAGGGGTGTTTGTGGAGAGGTATAAGGGAGAGAGAAAAGATAAGCCGTAGCAGGATAGAGAAAGGAATGGGATAAGAAAAAGACAGGGAAAAGTGAACAGATCCATACAATATGAAAAGTAACCAAACATAATAGGTGTATCCACCATAGAGTAGCCGTAGCCCACTTCACCTTTTTCCACATGGGTTGCATCTATGGTAGTCGGCTCCCAGTGGGCGCAGTAGCCCCCTGGGATAGGCCGATAATGTTCCCCGGGGGGGGACGAGGGTAGGGGGAAGGATATGGGAAGAGCGAGAATAATCAGCAGCATCTCGGGTTGGGGGTGGGGGAAGGTTTGGGGGTTAGGGAAGGGGGGTCAATCCCCAAGTTGTAAAGGTACAGCCTGTTTGCTGTATATGAAGAATGGGACAACCAATCGGGAAGGTGAAATAGGCCGGCTGACACGCTTAAACAGTATATTAGAAGTAAGTGCTAAAAAAAAATGGGCAATAGACCCAGTGAAAAACAAATAAATGTGGAACATTACATATCAAACAAAGTAATCGTGCACAGGCACCATCATAGGTAACCAACTTACAGAGGACCTCACAGCTAGAGTAGTAGCTGTGACTACCAACAAGTGAGAAACACTCTAAACAGTACCCTTATCCGGGCGCAGTGCCAGGAGGATTCCAAGGACAGAGTCAGCGGATCTCAGAGCGTGGGTGCTGATTAGTGGAGCGAATCCTTTTGTAAGGTGGTTTGGAGGGGCTCAGCTGGTTAGCAGTAGTGGCCTGGGGGGCCGCAGCAGGGTCAGCAGTTGGACTCTCAATCAAAGGGTCACGTGTGGTATCCATGTCTGCTGGGTAATTGGTGAAACGTTCCGCCTCAGAAGGTGTATTGAAGGTGCGGCGAGTGCCATTAGGAAGAGTAACATGTAATATTGCAGGATAGGCCAAAGTAAACTTAATATGGTTCTTAAAGAGAGAGGCACAGATCGGTGAAAATTCTTTACGCAATCGCATAACTTCAGCAGAATAATCAGCAAATAAAAGTAGATTAACGCCGTCAATCGTGAGGGTGCGTTGAGAGCGAAACTTTTGCAGGATAGCGTGCTTGTCTGCATAGTTCAGGTATCTAGCTATGACCGCTCTAGGCTTGCTGCGCTGTTCAGAGAGCTGTCCCAGGCGGTGTGCTCGTTCCACCACACAGGGGGTAGTGAGGCCTAGTCTAGCCGGGATAGTAACCATGCAGAGGTCCATGAGCTGTCCCGCAGTGACTGATTCAGGCAAACCCACTATTCTCAGGTTGTTCCTTCTTGCTCTGTTCTCAAAATCATCCAATTTGATCCACAGATCTCTGGTGGTACGTGTGAGGCGAGCTAGAGCAGCAGCTTGAGCAGTGGTGTCATCTTCCATGAGGGAGATCCTTTCCTCTGCCTGTGTTAAGCGCTGTGACTGGACCTGCAATTCGTTTCTGTAGTGTTCCATGGCCTTTTGGATAGCAGAGTCTATAGATGCAGTTAAGGTAGGGGTTAATAAAGCCACAACTGCCTGGGCTATGTCCGCCGTATGAGGCGCCTCCGCGCCAGAGAGCAGGGATGGAACGAGCGATGGCTCAGTAAGGCCTTGTATCGGCGCCATATTGCCTATGGACGCGGCCGTGTCCGCCGGCGCGGGCATCGCTGCGGCCAGCGATCGGTTCCCGGACCGCTCCACAAAGCGGTCCATCCACGGCTCTGCACCTTCCCCAAAGAACAGGGGGGGTCCCCGAGGCTATTCGCTGCTTTATAGCGGGTTTTCAGGGGGTATGCGGCGGGAGCAGAGTCCGCTTACCTCCTCCTCATGTGGCGCCGGAACCGGAAGTCCGCCGATCATTTAATGCCTGTGCTCGACTGGCTGAGCTCCAAAAGGAGTTGAACCTGCCCAAGAACCGCCTTATATGTGACATGGCCACCAGGTGGAACTCAACGTTGGCCATGCTGCAGCGGCTGCACACGCAGCAGAGGGCCATCAATGAGTAGTAGTACCTGTGCGACTACGGCACCAGGACAGGGTCAGGGGAGCTTGGTTTTTCTCACCACGCCAGTGGGGCATGATCAGGGATGCATGCACTGTCTTGTCACCGTTTGAGGAGGCCACAAGAATGGTGAGCAGTGACAGTGCATGCATCAGTGACACTGTACCTCTTGTCCACCTCTTGGAGCATACGCTGCGTGGAATAATGGACAGGGCACTTGAGGCAGAACAGAGGCAGGAAGAGGAGGACTTCCTTGCCTCTCAAGGCCCCCTTTATCCAGACAGTGTTCCTGCTGTGCCACCCATCACACAGGAAGAGGATGAGGAGGAGGAAGAGGAGGAGGAGGATGATTGTGTCAGCATGGAGGTGGAGGCTGGCACTCAGCATCAGCAGCAGCAGCAGTCTTGTAGGGATGATTTCCAGTCCCAGGAAACACGTGGACTTGTACGTGGCTGGGAGGAGGTAGCTGCGGATCATGTTGCCCTTAGTGACCCAGAGGACTCCGGACCGAATGCCTCAGCTAACCTACGCTGCATGGCCTCCATGATCCTGCAAAGCCTGCGGAAGGATCCTCGTATTCTTCAGATCAAGGAGAGGGACCATTACTGGCTGGCCACTCTCTTTGATTCACAGTACAAGGGTAAGGTTGCCGACCTTATCTTGCCATCGCAGAGGGAGCAGAGGATGAGACATCTCCGGGAGGTCTTGCAGAAAGGTCTGTGCAACGCGTTCCCAGAGACTGGGAGGTTACAAACTCCTGGTCCTGGACAACGTGTTGTTGAGGCATCAGTCAGAAGGAGCGGTGGAGAAGGTGGCCGTCTGACTGATGCTTTCAGACAATTTTTTAGTCCGCAGCCCCAAGGTATGATCGGTTCCAGCAACCATCGCCAGCGTCTGATTTACATGGTGCAGGAATACCTAGGGGCAAGGTCAGACTTGGACACCTTTCCCACCGAAAATCCTCTGGCTTACTGCGTCTTGAGGATGGATCACTGGCCAGAGCTTGCACAGTATGCAATTGAGCTACTGGCCTGTCCTGCATCCAGCGTTCTTTCAAAACGCACCTTCAGTGCTGCTGGTGGCTTTGTTACCGATCACAGGGTGCGCCTGTCCACCGAATCAGTTGATCGACTGACCTTCATCAAGATGAATCAGTCTTGGATCACCCACAGCTACCAAGCACCTGAAGCTGATGTAACCGAATAATTTTTTTTGAAAGATCACATCCCTTCAAGACTGCCTATGCTGATGCTGAGTGACTGTCCTGTTATGTTGATTGTCTATCCTCTTCCTCCTCCGCTGATATGTTGGAAGAACATTTCTGGTTCTGGGTGATGCCATCAGCCCAATTTTTCTGCCCCTGTTTAACAGGGGCGTTTAATTACAATTTTTGATGCAATGCTTTGCAGCAGGGTTAATTCCTGCAATAAAACTAGAGTATATGGGAGAGGTTGCAGTGTCGTGGCACCAGCACCAGTGCCTAAGGCCCAATTTTTCTGCCCCGGTTTGACAGGGGCGTTTAAGTACAATTTTTGATGCAATGCTTTGCAGCAGGGCTAATTCCTGCAATAAAACTAGAGTATATGGGAGAGGTTGCAGTGTGGTGGCACCAGCACCAGTGCCTAAAGCCCAATTTTTCTGCCCCTGTTTAACAGGGGCGTTTAATTACAATTTTTGATGCAATGCTTTGCAGCAGGGCTAATTCCTGCAATAAAACTAGAGTATATGGGAGAGGTTGCAGTGTCGTGGCACCAGCACCAGTGCCTAAGGCCCAATTTTTCTGCCCCTGTTTAACAGGAACATGTAATTACAATTCTTGATATAATATTTCACAGGAGGGCCCCTTCCTGTGCCCACCCAGAGTAACTGTGAGGACTTATAGTGTTGTGGCACCAGCACCACAACCACCAAAGGTCAATTTTTCTACCACTGTTCAACAATGGCATGTAATTACAATTCTTGATATAATCGTTCACAGCAGGGCGCTCCAGCGCCCACCAAGAGTCACTTTGAGGGCTTACAATGTTGTGGCAAAACCAACACCTTGTTCCGCCATTTCTGCAGAGCATATAGGGCAGGCCCCTACTTTCAAACATCCAACTTACAAACATCTCCTACTTGCAAACGGAAGGAGACAACAGCAAGTGAGATGAAAAAAGATGGACGACAAAACAAATTATACAGGGGTGATAACCCTTCCCTATGTTTTCCAAAAAGCTTAAAAATAGTTTTTTTGACTGGAGCTACAAATGTACCAGTTGAAAATTACAAACAGATTAAACTTAACACAACAAACCTACACAGTCCCTGTCTTGTTTGCACCGCCTGTATACTGCTGTTCTGAGTATATAGGGCCTGGGGGCCACACGCATTTCCTTTTTTTAATATGGGTACGGGGTTCCCCTTAATATGCGTACAAGACCCAAAGGGGCTGGTAATGGGCAGGGAGGGCTACCCATGCCATTTTTCTCAATGATTTTCAACCATATTGCAGGAACCAGATATAACATTAAAACCGCAAGCAGTTTTCAATCATGTTATTTCTGTTTAATGTAATTTTGTGCAGGGACTGTTCTAAACACGGGAAACATGTGGCACTTCACAGGCATACTACAGACACCCCCAGGCGCCATATTTAAAGGAATATTTCACTTTTTTTTTTCACTTTAATCGTCATTAAAATCAGTGCTCCCACCAAAACGGCTATTTTTAAAAACATTTTAGGCATTGACCCATGTCCCCTGGGGCAGGAGCCAGGTCCCAAAACCCTTTTTAGAACAGTATCTTGCATATTAGCCGTTAAAATTAGCACTTTTAATCTCGAACGTTCGAGTCCCATAGACTTCAATGGGGTTCTAAAGTTCGTTCGAATTTGGGGTCCGTTCGAAAGTTCTGGTGCGAACCGAACCGGGGGGTTTTCGGCTCATCCCTAGATTAGTCAAAATTTTAATGTTTTTGCTGTAGCTAGGGCTGGAGAACGTTGCAATAATGAGTGTCTGTAGGCAACAGTGAAGCGTGGTAGAGGTTTATTGCAAGTTTTGGGCTGCATTTCTGCAAATGTGGTTGAAGATTTGGTCAGGATCAATGGTGTCCTCAGTGCTGAGCAGTTGATGACTGGCAACTTTTGGCCCAGGGGGCAAGTACAACCCCTGAGGTCCTTGGTTCAGTGACTTGGCCCCCATCTCACTCTCCCGCTTTCCGTCCTCCTCCTGACCCCCATCCCAGGCTGAAGCTCCACTCCATGTAATCTCTCCTCACCGAGCAGGTCGGGCTGGACAGCACCCGCTGCACCAACTCCAGGTTCCCAAACTGGCCAGCAGGGGGAGACTGTGGGCTGCAGGGGGGAGCCAGGGCACCTTGGTCAGGGCTGTCCGGGAAAGGAGAGCCTCTGGTAGGGCACGGCGCCAACCTCAGCTTGGACATGGCAAATGCATGCTGGGTGGACAGCCTGTGCTCTGTCCTCCTTATCATCCTGCACTCAGTAGGACACCAGCGGGAACGTTTTAATCCTCTTCACCAGGAAGCCCTTAGGCATGTCTGTGTCGAAAGCAGTGCAGTCCTTTTACAGGGCATCAGAGGGGCCTATTACAGTCTGCCCGTGGGGCTGCAAAATACAGACAGAGACTTATCCATCATGCCATACCATCAAGGAGGTATGTGATTGTCCCAAATTTATTCTGTAGCAGGACAACAACCCCAAACATGCAGCCAACGTCATTAGGAACTATCTTCAGTGTAAAGAAGAACATGGAGTCCTAGAAGTAATGGATTGTCCCTTGATCTCAACATCATTAATTCTGGCTGGGATTACAGACAGAAGGATTTGAGGCAGTTGACATCCACAGAAGACATGTGGTTAGTTCTCCAATGTGTGGAACATCCTACCTGCCGAGTTCCTTCAAAAACTGTGTGCAAGTGTACCTAGAAGAAGAATTGATGCTGTTTTGAAGTCAAAAGTGGTAACACCAAATATTGATTTGATTTGGATTTCTCTTCTGATAATTTACTTTCCATTTTGTTCATTGAAACTTTTGCACAGTATTGTGCATCTGCATGTACGAGCTGTAAATAAAAGCGCACTCTCTCTTTGTGTTATTTTTTTTTTACACATCCATTTTAATTGTACAGTGGAAGTTTCAGACACCAAGGACATAATTAGGTAACAAGTACAAAGAAAGCGAATAGACAAAGTAGATTAAACCATTGCAATTAATCCTCAATGGTTCCTAACTGAGTTATAATCTTTCAGGGGTTTGCACTACAGCATTGAATAAGCCTGTAATGTTTTATCTCAAAAAATTGCACATTTTTTATATGTATAAATCTTTGTTTTGAATGGTTTTTGATCATTCATAGAAATATGTTTCTTGAACTGAGTGTTCTAATTGTAGATAAAAAAAGAACACGATCCAAGATCAGACAGTATCGTTTCCTAGAAACATTCAAAGAGGCTATAATTACTAGGCAAGTCACATGACTTTCTGTAGGCATTAGGCACGGTGGTAGACAATTGTGAATCTTCGTGCTGATGGATGAAGTCCACTGCGGCAGGACTTTGTGTTTAATGTACTTTGCAAATAATACGGTTGAAGTCCAATAGGTAATAATATTAAAACCCTGTTAGGATAAATGTGTTTCATGTAAGTCATTTGGCGAAAATGGACCCGGGAAAAGAAATGTACAACAATTAATTTCCTCAACCATGTCTAGACTGTGCATTAAGAAACCATGTGGACTTTGGACTTCGTATTTAAAGGCATAGGCTAAGTGTGTATGCACGGAGGTTTTTGTCTGGGTCTGAATAGTTTCCACCAGTGGTGCGTTTTTGTAGGGCACGTCTGTATTTAGAGCTCCTGCTGAACAAAGCACATCTGGACAATGATACTTTTTATATGGACCACCAATTTTGATACGTATCTATAGCAGAGATTGTAGTGAGAGTTAACTACTGGAGGCTCACCACAGATGTCCAGATTGGAAAAGTTACTACAAAAATGTTACTCCCTTTCTAAAAAACCTGAACTGTATAAGATGTCCCCCCCAAAAAGGAAAGCAAAGGACAAATGACTAGTCTTCAGCATTGCCTGTGGTCTCTTTGCAGCTGATGTTTTTTTTTCCATTACTGACCAACCATGCCTACTGAAACCAGATGTTCATGTAGCACTACCCCCGTAAGGGTTGCAGATCAAGGTTCCCCACTTGCTGCACAGCCAGGCGCACGTCTTCAGCTTGCATCCAAACACAGTGAACAGTCCTTGAGCTTTTGTTTTGGGTTTTTATTAGGGGTAATAACTCTCCACCAGCCCACCTGTCTGCTTCTTTACTAGTCTACTGACTGACTCTCTTCATCGGTCTACCGTGGAGGTCTCACAGGGCAAGGTAGGGAAGATTTAGACGCACCGCTATCTTTCAGAGTAACATGTGCCAGTCTCTCCCCTTGTAGGTCCCTGCACCGTGCTGCAGTACTCACACTGTTCTCCGTGCTCCCATTGCCTCTCAGGGAAGACTCCCTCCAAGCTTTTCCTGTGGTAAGGATCCTCCCAGGCCAGCTTCTAAGCCCCAGCCTGATGCAGAGCACCCCCCTCCCCAGACTAAGGGGTTCTCCTCAAGGGCCACGACAGTCTCCTGCATCTCCATCTTCCACCCAACTTCTCTCCCAGCATGACTCATTCCCTTTTAAGGGTCCACTTAGTCCCCTGTCAGACCCATCTCCTGAGCATTGGCTAAGGGCCCCTAAATATGCAGGGCAGCCCTCCTAGGCTCTGCCCTCTAGTTTCCATAATATTCTCCAACTTTCCAGAACGGGGGAGGGGGGGAGGGGCGCCAGTGGGCTGTATGAATGAGTCATGCTGCCCTGAATTCTAATAATCCTGATCCAGATTAAAACTCACAGGGTTTAAACAGATATGTTTTACCTATTTTGACACTAGTAGCACACTAGATGGTGCTACCTTCACATGTGCAGTGCAGCGCTCAATATTCTATGAACGATAAAAAGTCCAATAAATGTTAAATCTTTAATTTGCAAGATACTAAAATCTTCTGTGTTTTCCTATGATACCTACAGTATATCCTTCCATGCGCATACTAGCTATACACATAATGATCGAGCATGAGAAGTAGATTTCATAATTTTTCATCATCTTTTGGTTGAAAATGATCTTTTGAAGTAAACAAAAGATCAATTTGGTTGAATTTAATTGGATTTTCCAGCAGAAATAATAATTCCTTTTCCATGAAAATTATCACTTGTTGATTAAAGTGACAGCTTAGTGCCATCAGTTTTTGAAAAATATAACATTCTTTCACATGATCACAATATTAATCAGTTGGTGTTATTATGTCTATAGGTAATTCACATGGATAGCAGGAGAAAGGAAAGCCCAACTCCAGTTTATGTTATTTTTTTTTAAAAAGGGCTCATCCCTCTTCCTGATAGCCAAATAAAATGAATACACTACACTTTTTTTGCGATGCCAAGCTGCCCTCTGCATCCTCCCCTTCTTTGATGGCTCTGCATTAATCAACTAACTCCTATGAGACCAGGATGTCATGGACACACCCTCTGGGCTACATCATTATGCAGACTGGACTCACAGGAGAAGGATGCATGGAACTATATTTATAGGTCACTCTTTGTAGCAGTGAAGACCACCCATCTCCAATGCTGGAAAAAAGGAAAAGTACCCCCCCCCCCCCCCCCCACACACACACACACTCACAGGTCACAACATGGGCGTCATTCTATGCAGAAGTAAAGACCCCGACTTCTAATGCCGAATTCCTCCATTTACAAGTCACAACATGAGCATCAATCTATGGAGCAGTGAAGACCACCAACCTCCAATCCTGGAGAAAAATAAGAGTAGTCCCCACTCACAGGTCCCAACATTAGCATTATTTCATGCAACAGTGAAGACCTTCCATCTCCAGTGCTGGAGAAGAGGAAGAGAACCCCCCATTCACAGGTCCATCATGTCCATCATTCTTTGTAGCAATGAAGACCAATCTCAAGTGTTGGAAAAGAAAAAAAGAACATTAAAGAAAATTAGGTGAGGGGAGGAAGGGTGAAGGGCAGAGGTGAAGGACCAAGGGTAGGATTTAAACTTGATTTGGGCTTTAACCACTTGCTTACTGGGCACCTAAATGCCCCCTCCTGCCCAGACCAATTTTCAGCTTTCAGCGCTGTCACTCTTTGAAGGACCATTGCGCGGTCATACAACACTGTACCCAAATGAAATATAATTTTTTTCCCCACAAAGAGAGCTTTCTTTTGGTGGTATTTGATCACCTCTGTGTTTTTTATTTTTTGTTAAAAAAAAAAAAAATACTGATTAAAAAAAAAAAATACAAAACCATTTTATATTTTGTATATATATATATATATATATATATATATATATCGTCTTTTTTTCTTCTCACGCTGTCAACATGAGAAGAAAAAAAAAAACGATTACCGATCCTCTGTTTACATCATATGACCATCTGTCATTGGCTGACAGCCGATCACATCGTAATGGGTCGGAATCAATAGACGACCTCCCGGAAAAGCAGATCTGTACTGTAGCCGTCATATGTCTATAGCGTGGATCTGAACAAGTTAATACTGCCTCAAAGACCTTTAGGCCTGGTTAACAACTACCGTATTTATCGGCGTATAACACGCACTTTTTTCTCCTTAAAATCAGGGAAAAATCGCGGGTGTGTGTTATACGCCGATCCTCCACGATTTCCGCACGATTTTTGGGCTCTGGGTGGCTTTCAGCCGCCTTCAGCCCTTCTCGCGGCTTTCGGCCGCCTTTGGCCCTTCTCGGCGGCTGAAAGCCGATGAGAAGGTCCGAGAGCGGCCGAAAGCCGGCGAGAAGGGCCGAGAGCGGCCAAAAGCCGCCGTGAAGGGCCGAGGCGGCAGAAAGCCGCCACGAACTTCCATTTGTAAAAACATAAGCTGACATCACTGATGCACAAGGCTACAATGACGGACAAACTGCATGACAAGGCTGCATGACAAGGCTGCATAACAAGGCTGCATGACAAGGCTGCATGACAAGGCTGCAATGACGGACAGGCTGCATGACAAGGCTGCAATGACGGACAGGCTGCATGACAAGGCTGCAATGATGGACAGGCTGCATGACAAGGCTGCAATGATGGACAGGCTGCATGACAAGGCTGCAAATGACACTGACAAGGCTTCAGATGGACACTGATAAGGCTGCATTGATGGGCATTTAAATGTAAGTATTTCCCTCCTAAAAGTTTTTTTCCACAAAATTCCCTCCTAAACTTGGGGTGCGTGTTATACGCTGATAAATACGGTATGCATTTTTCAGTGTGTTTTCAGTTTTGCAGAAATGCACTACAGTCCATTTAACATTGTTTCCTATGGGTCACGTTCACATCTGTGTGTTTTCCATTGGTGCTTTTTTTGGAAAGGGTCAGGGACTTTTTTCCAGCACCAGGTTGCATTTTTGATTCCATAAACTTTTAAGGAAACGCAGAAGGAACACATCAAAAACACGATGCTTTTGTGCTTCCGCTGCATTTTGCTGGTTTCTTCTGCAAGACAACAGACTACTCCTAAAAATTCAAATGCATCAAAAACACGTGTGAGTAAAACATGCTAAAAGCACTAGAAAAATGCATCAACCACAACCTGCATAGGTGGAAACCATTCCTAACCATCGTTCTGTTCTTTAGATAGGGGACAAGGAAGTCATACTCATACAGAAGCTCTCCATTCATTTTCCTGCATTACAAATTATGCTGAATAATCAAAATATCAAATACCATCCTGAACTTGAGGAAAGGCATTTTATTGATTAAACATGTTATCTGCAGAAATTATGTATATTAAATGCCTCAAAAGTGTACTGCTAAAGCAAAATATGGTGTATGTGGTTCACCACACTGCAGAATCATCTGGATTAACTACACAAAAGTAGAACCATTACCATACGTGAAAGAGTTACTAACAAGCATTTACCGCTATGAGCTCATTGCTTTAAACTCAACTTTTTCTTGCTTTGCTTTTTGCAAAGTGGCCATTTTGCTTGCAAACAAAAATGTTAGCCAAAGAGAACCTGTATAAAAAAAACTGTTTATAGTTACCTAGTTTGGCACCCATTTGTTTAATCTTTACTTTGCTTTGCTTTTCTGAAGAACTACACCACCCAAAGTATATTCAAATTTTACACACTCTTGGGAGTCACTTTGTCCCCTGCCATACTCGGTGGTTCTTTCTGATGACCCCTATGTCACTATAAAAATAAAATATACCTGTGCTCAAATCCAAATAACATATGCATATAGTATCTCACAAAAGTGAGTACACCCCTCACATTTTTGTAAATATTTTATTATATCTTTTTATGTGACAACACTGACGAAATGCCACTTAACTAGAATGTAAAGTAGTGAGTGTACAGCTTGTATAACAGTATACATTTTCTGTCCGCTCAAAATAACTCAACACACAGCCATTAATGTCTAAACCGCTGGCAACAAAAGTGAGTAAACCCCCAAGTGAAAATGCCCAAATTGGGCCTAATTAGCCATTTTCCCTCCCTGGTGTCATATGACTTGTTAGTGTTACAAGGTCTGCGGTGTGAATGGGAAGCAGGTGTGTTAAATTTGTTGTTATCACTCTCACTCTCTCATACTGGTCAATGGAAGTTCAACATGGTACCTCATGGCAAAGACCTCTTTGAGGATCTGAA
The DNA here is from genome assembly GCF_037356315.1 of Lithobates pipiens. Lineage (NCBI taxonomy): Eukaryota > Metazoa > Chordata > Amphibia > Anura > Ranidae > Lithobates > Lithobates pipiens. The sequence continues at coordinate 38,846,102 of NW_027507686.1, read as the reverse complement.
AAAAAAAAATGTTGCTCTACATAAAGATGGCCTAGGCCAGTGATGGCAAACCTTGGCACCCCAGATGTTTTGGAACTACATTTCCCATGATGCTTATGCACTCTGCAGTGTAGTTGAGCATCATGGGAAATGTAGTTCCAAAACATCTGGGGTGCCAAGGTTTGCCATCACTGGCCTAGGCTATAAGAAGTTTGCCAAGACACTGAAACTGAGCTGCAGCACGGTGGCCAAGACCATGCAGGGGTTTAACAGGACAGGTTCCACTGAGAACAGGCCTCGCCATGGTCGACCAAAGAAGTTGAGTGCATGTGCTCAGCGTCTTATCCAGAAGTTGTGTTTGGGAAATAGACGTATGAGTGCTGCCAGCATTGCTGCAGAGGTTGAAGGGGGTCAGCCTGTCAGTGCTCAGCCCATACGCCGCACACTGCATCAAATTGATTGGCATGGCTGTCACCCCAGAAGGAAGCCTCTTCTAAAGATGATGCCTGCAGACAATTTGCTGAAGACAAGCAGACTAAGGAATTGGATTACTGCAACCATGTCCTTAGTCTGATGAAATCAAGATAAACTAATTTGGTTCAGATGGTGTCAAGTGTGTGTGGCGGCAACCAGGTGAGGAATACAAAGACAAGTGTGTCTTGCCTTCAATCGGGAGTGTCATGGTCTGGGGCTGCATGAGTGCTGCCGGTACTGGGGAGCTACAGTTCATTGAGGGAACCATGAATGCAAATATGTACTGTGACATACTGAAGCAGAGCATGATCCCCTCCCTTCGGAGACCGGGCCACTGAGCAGTATTCCAACATGAGAACGAACACAAACACACCTCCAAGATGACCACTGCCTTGCTAAAGAAGCTGAGGTTAAAGGTAATGGACTGGCCAAGCATGTCTCCACATCTAAACCCTATTGAGCATCTGTGGGGCATTCTCAAATAGAAGGTGGAGGAGCGCAAGGTCTTTAACATCCACCAGCTCTGTGATGTCATCATGGAGGATTGAAGAGGACTCCAGTGGCAACCTGTGAAGCTCTGGTGAACTCCATGCCCAAGAGGGTTAAGCAGTGCTGGATAATAATGGTGGCCACACAAAATATTGACACTTTAGGCCCAATTTGGAAATTTTCACTTTTGTTGCCAGCGGTTTAGACATTAATGGTGTGTTGAGTTATTTTGAGGAGACAGCAAATGTACACTGTTATACAAGCTCTACACTTACTACTTTACATTGTAACAACGTGTCATTCCTTCAGTGTTGTCACATGAAAAGTTATAATAAAATATAAAAAAAAAACAAAAAAAAAAACGAGATACTGTATTTCCTTTTAGCTAACTAATATGTCAGGTTCACACCAATGCATTCGCTGTCTCTTATAAGCTGTACACTTACTACTTTACATTGTAGCAAAGAGTAATTTCTTTACCGTTGGTACATGAAAAGATATTAATAAAATATTTAAAAAATGTGAGGGGTGTACTCACTTTTGTGAGATACTGTATATATATATATATATATATATATATATATATATATATTCCCCTTATAACAATAGCCACCCCCTCACCTGCGAAAGAATAGACACCTTGCAATAAAACACCCACCAGTAACAATAGCATCACCCCTGCAAAAATTGATCCCCGCCAGCAGCTCACATCAATAGACTCTCTGGCAGCCTGCAACAGACCTTTCCCTCAACAATAGATCCCTTGCAGCAAAATTAGACCCATCCCAGCAATCACCCCCCCCCCCCCCCCCAGCAACAATAGATCCCTCAGCAGCCAGCAACAATAGGCCCTCCAGCACCCCACCCCCCTAGTCTTTACATACATTCAGTGCTGGAGGTGGCAGAACTGCCTTCCCCTGCATTACCCACTGGGAAAAAAGCCCTCCTCTTACAGCTTTACGAGGACTAATCCCATTTCCCTCAGTGGGAAGTGCTGATAACCATTGTAGATGATTATTGTTAACAGACATTAAGATGATAACCAAACCCTGATATACTAAGTAGGTTTTCTGGCCCTGCTGGAAAAGCTGTGCATTCCTTTATTATGTTCTGGGAGGAGGTCACTGGCTGTGGAGGTAAGCTGCCTCTGAGTCTCCTATTTGGAAAAATGTCACTGCTCACATTTTTTTTAATGCATTTGCTGAATTTCTAACAAGGCTTCCCTGGGTCTTGGGGTGCACAGATCTCATTAGCATGAGCCATGAGTAAGCACCCGACCTTGGTCTGAAACATGTAAGCTGATACCTGTAGTTCACCTTTGCATCCGGCACTTGAATAAAGAAATTGCGACCGTCCAGCCTGGTGTGACCGTCCAGCCTTCTTTTCTTCTAATGTTGCTTACACACGACTGGACTTTTCGACGGACTTGGTCCGGCGGACAATCCGATGGACTTTGCAGCTGAGGTCTGCCGGAATTTCAAACGAACGGCCACACACGATCACTCCAAAAGTCCGACGGATTCAAACATGATGACGTAGAATAAGGAAGTTCATAGCCAGTAGCTGCCTAGCGTCGGTTTTAGTCCGTCGAACTAGCACACAGATGACCGGATTTTTTGAACTGGACTTGAGTCCGTCGGAAAGATTTGAAGCAAGTTTTATTTCTAGGTCCGCCATACTTTTGGGAGAAAAAGTCAGCTGAAGCCCACACACGATTGAGTTGTCTGACGGATTCCAGTCCGCTGGACCAAGTCCGTCAAAAAGTCCGGTTGAGTGTACGCGGCATAAGTATCTGTTTGCATACAGGGCTCGCACCCTCCACGTAGGATAGAGGCTTTCTGGAGCAGTAGGGTAAGAGAAACTGCTTTAGAGAGATGTGCATGTACATTTTGTCCGTCGGATCTTGTCCGAAACTGTTGCATACACACGGTCGGACTAAGTTGTCGAAAAATCCGATCGTTCAGAACGTGATGACGTAATTTCGTTACGATGGGACTACGTTCAGGCTAGATGCCAATAGCTTTGATGTAGGAATTTGATCTGAGCATACGTGGCACTTTGTCCGATCAAAATTCTCTACACATGATCGGAGTATGCCCGATCGAACCAGTTGGTCGGAAAATATTTCCAACAAGTTGGAAAATTGGGTCCGACGGATATTCCGACGGAATCAGTCCGATGCATACCACACACAGTCGGATTATCCGACAACACGGTCCGATAGGATACATTCCGACGGATTCTCCGACCGTGTGTACAAGGCTTAACTCAGTTCTCAGGAATGCACTTTGCCAGTAATCCATCCTCCGGCACAAAATTAATTAGCTGATTGGACTATAAGATTTACTTTGAGTTGACCTTTTGTTTAATTAGATCTTTAAAGAATTACCGAATCATGTCAAATTCATTCAAATTCATTCGTTATATTTCTTTCGTATTTGTTGTAATTCGTTATTTTTTTATTCGAACATTCAGATGCAAAATTCGGCTGAATTTCAATTAGTTACGAAACAGATTGCACAAGCCTAGTGTGCAGATTGCTGAGGCTCCGGCTACCTATAACAGTAACAACTGACCACTTCCCTCCCCTCCCAAATTAACCAGACAACACAATAACATTTTGAGTTGAATGGTCATAGCAGCCTTTGTTTTATTCTTTCAAACAATTGAAATACAAACATTCCATAAATATGGAATACATAACTACATACAATACATAACCCATTAACCACTTCAGCCCCGGAAGAATTTACCCCCTTCCTGACCAGAGTACTTTTTGCGATTCGGCACTGCGTCAATTTAACTGACAATTCGTGCGACATGGCTCCCATACAAAATGGACGTCCTTTTTTTCCCACAAATAGAGCTTTCTTTTGGTGGTATTTGATCACCTCTGTGTTTTTTTTTTTTGCCCTATAAACAAAAAAAAGCAACAATTTTGAAAAAAACGCATTATTTTTTGCTATAATAAATATCCCCCAAAAATATATAAAACATTTTTTTTTCCTCAGTTCAGGTCGCTGCGTGTTCTTCTACATATTTTTGGTAAAGAAATTGCAATAAGCGATTATTGATTGGTTTGCGCAAAAGTTATAGAATTTACAAAATAGGGGATAGTTTTATGGCATTTTTAGTAATATTTGATTTTTATTTTTTTTAAATGGCGGCGATCAGCGATTTTTATCGTGACTGTGACATTATGGCGGACACATTGGACATTTTTGACACATTTTTGGGACCATTGTCATTTATACAGCAATCAGTGCTATACAAATGCACTGATTCCTGTGTAAATGACACTGGCAGTGAAGGGGTTAACCACTAGGAGGCAGTGTAGGGGTTAAGTATGTCCTGGGGAGTGTTTCTAACTGTGGGGGGCGTGGCCGTGTGGGAGACACCACTGATCACAGGGAGCAGAGATCAGTGACACTGTCATTAGGCAGAATGGGGAGATGCTTGTTTACATTAGCATCTCCCCGTGAGGCAATCGTGGGTATCCCCGCGGCGATCCAGTCCGCAGGACCCATGACCCCACTCATAGAGCTTGCCGCGCGCCCACTGGCCGCCTCTTAAAGGGCCACATACAGGTACATGATTCTGCCTGTACAAGCCCTTCTGCCGACGTATATCGGCGTGAGGTGGTCGGCATGTGGTTAACAAAAAACCCAGTCTAATCTTATCCAGTCTAAAGATCTTTGGAGGCCTATTTTCTTTTTACCAACTGGTTGAATCTGTCACCCATGAAAGGCCCCCAACTGCAACTTACACCGACTCGGGGACAAGTACCACTTACTTACTACCAGGTACAACCAACTTAAAAAAAAACTGATGTTACTATTGTATTATTATGAGGAGAAGGGACACCCATACCTCCAGATGGGCCCAACCCCCCCTAATTCTCCAGTATTTTTTCCAGCACCGCCTTCAAAGACCCAATATACCACTGCAATGACAAGTAACAAAATAACCCACAAATTCAACAGTCAGGCAAAATCTTAACCCCCTACACATCCTACCATAGAACCAACCACATCCTTATTAATCGTTGACACATACAGTGGTGTCAAAAAGTGTTTGCCCCCTTACTCATTTCCTGTTCCTTTGCATGTTTGTCACACTTAAGTGTTTCGAAACATCAAACCAATTTAAACAATAGTCAAGGACAACACAAGTAAACACAAAATGCAATTTGTAAATGAAGGTGTTTATTATTAAAGGTGAAAAAAAATCCAAACCATCATGGCCCTGTGTGAAAAAGTGATTGCCCCCTAAACCTAATAACTGGTTGGGCCACCCTTAGCAGCAACAACTGCAACCAAGCGTTTGCGATAACGTGCAATGAGGCTTTTACAGCGTCCTGGAGGAATTTTGGCCCACTCATCTTTGCAGAATTGTCCTAATTCAGTTACATTAGAGGGTTGTCGAGCATGAACGGCCTTTTTAAGGTCATACCACAACATCTCAATAGGATTCAGGTCAGGACTTTGGCTAGGCCACTCCAAAGTCTTCATTTTGTTTTTCTTCAGCCATTCGGTGGTGGACTTGCTGGTGTGTTTAGGATCATTGTCCTGCTGCAGAACCCAAGTTCGTTTCAGCTTGAGTACACGAACAGATGGTCGGACATTCTCCTTCAGGATCTCTTGGTAGACAGCAGAATTCATAGTTCCTTTTATCACGGCAAGTCTTCCAGGTCCTGAAGCAGCAAAACAGCCCCAGACCATCACACTACCACCACCATATTTTACTGTTGGTATAATGTTCTTTTTATGAAATGCAGTGTTCCTTCTACGCCAGATATACTTGGTCACACACCTTCCAAAGAGTTCCACTTTTGTCTCATCGGTCCACAAAATGTTGTCCCAAAAGTCTTGGGGATCATCAAGATGTGTTGTGGAGAAATTGAGACGAGCTTTGATGTTCTTTTTGCTCAGCAGTGGTTTTCTCCTTGGAACTCTGCCATGCAGGCCATTTTTGCCCACTCTTTTCCTGATGGTAGAGGCATGAACGCTGACCTTAACTGAGGCAAGTGAGGCCTGCAGTTCCTTGGACGTTGTTGTGGGGTCTTTTGTGATCTCTTGGATGAGTCGTCGCTGCGCTCTTGGGGTAATTTTGGGCGGCCGGCCACTCCTGGGAAGGTTCACCACTGTTCCATGTCTTCGCCATTTGTGGATAATGGCTCTCACTGTGGTTCGCTGGATTCCCAAAGCTTTGGAAATGGCTTTATAACCCTTTCCAGACTGATAGATCTCAATTACTTTCTTTCTCAATTGTTCCTGAATTTCTTTGGGTCTCGGCAGGATGTGTAGCTTTTAAGGATCTTCTGGTGGACCTTACTGTGTCAAGCAGCTCCTATTTAAGTGATGCCTTGATTGTGAACAGGTGTGGCAATAATCAGGCCTGGGTGTGGCTAGAGAAATTGAACTCAGGTGTGGACAACCACAGTTATAGTATGTTTTAAAAAGGGGGGCAATCACTTTTTCACACATGGCCATGATGGTTTGGATTTTTTTACCTTTAATAATAAACACCTTCATTTACAAATTGCATTTTGTGTTTACTTGTGTTGTCCTTGACTATTGTTTAAATTGGTTTGATGTTCCGAAACACTTAAGTGTGACAAACATGCAAAGGAACAGGAAATGAGGAAGGGGGCAAACACTTTTTCACACCACTGTATCCATAAACTCATCAACTAGGGAAGGTGGGTGGGAGACTCCTTCCTAATCCTGTGAGAATCTCCAGCTACTCTCCAACTGGACGCCTCCTCCCTCCACACCCTGCAGGACACCCCCATTCCTTTAGGACCCAATCAAGTAAGTGAATACCCCCTTTTTTCAAATAATACTCCTTATTCACTCCACCTCACTGCCCACCCCCGTCATGCTGGCCCTCCTTCCAGTTTCACTTCTGCTCCGGACCATATACTTTATCATCACTGGGAGAAACAAGAGTACCCCTGTGCAAGCCCAGTGAGAACATGCAAACACCATGCAGATAGCATCCCAGCTGGGATTCAAAATGTGGCCATAGAGCTATAAGAAAGAAGCGCTAACCACTAAGTCACTTATAGGGTACTAGCAGGGGAAATAAACCAAGGGACCCTTTCAGCACGACTGGAGTCCATTTACGTTGCCATTGTCAGTGTTTATTGGCTAGTTCTGTTGATTGTTAGCTCAGCTTGTACAGTACATAGAATAACTGATTTAATATTTAGAGGATTAGTGGCATAGAGTAATGGCAACAGCTTATTTTACAGCCGTTCCATCGTAAGTAGGATTTTATTTTGCAAGTAATGTTCAACTATATTTCTGGTGTTACAGTTAATGATTTCAAAAAGTGCAATCAATGTTGGGTGAAGAGTTCATTTTCGAATACCTTGCATTGCTAAGGTATTTGCATGACACCCGAAGAAATAGTATATATTTTTTTTGTGAACAGTCAAAACATTCTGATTAAGGAAAGTCGCTCCAAACTAGAACGACGTTAATGGAGAGGCGAAGAGGAGAGAGAGGGTCAGTACTGACTCTAATCCATGTCACATAAGCAATATTGTTGCTGGTGACATTTTATTAGTGGCAAAATTGCTAAAATTCAACATCAGTTATTTCTTGTGGATGTTGACATAGAGATATCATGCACAGCAGGGTATTAGCTTTATAGGATAATGTACATTTTACCGAAGTCTTACCAGACGCAGATTCGCCAGTGTGACCTAGTCCTAAGCCTACTAGCCCTTGAAGAAGGAGCTAGTGAGGTTTTGCAGCAGTCATAGTGGGTACGTCATCTTCACAAGCACCATCACATCAATCAGACATAGCTGCCGAGTAGCATAGGCATGTGTACAACTGCAAAAAACAAATATATTCGAAGGATGCCTTGACCAATAATGACTCAGGATCACATAATGCTGAAATCGGCAAGGTTACAACTATTTAAAGTGATGTTAAATTCTCATTTATTTATCTTTTTTAATAACAGAGCAGCCCCGATCCTCCTCTTCTCGGGTCCCTCGTCAGCGCTCTTGGTCCCTTCCTGCTGTCAAGTGCCCCCACAACAAGCAACTTGCTATGGGGGCTCCCGAGCCAAGCTTCAGCTCCCTGTGTCCATTCAGACACAGAGCCACGGTTTGGCCCCTCTCCCTCTCTCTCCTCATTAGCAAACTGACTTTGATTGACAGCAGCGGAAGCCAATGGCAGCCACTGCTGGGTCTCAGCCAATCAGGAGGGAAAGTCCCGGACAGCCAAGGCACTCATGCACATTGCTGGATAGAAATGGGGCTCAGGTAAGTATTGGGGGGCTGCTGCACACAGAAGGTGTTTTATCGTAATGCATAGAATGCATTAAGATAAAAAAAAAAAAACCTTCTGCATTAACAATCACTTTAATTCAAGTAGAAAGTTAGGCTTTCATGCTTCCTGCACATAGATCGGTGCTGGGATTTGTCTCCTGTCCAAGTTGTTCAGGTTCCTGCATATTTGACCTGAACCTAGGTATTAGTAAGTCTTTGCACCTGTGTTAGTGCTCAAGCAACATGTCTTCACATGGAAGCTGTATCCCTCTGTCCCTATGGTGGGGGACAGTGTGTACAGGAAGGGGGCAGCATGTACAGGGAGAGAGGCAAAGTATAAAGGGAAGGGGCAGTGTGTACGGGAGATAGGGGCAATGTGTATGGGGAGGGGGCCATATTTTTACAGAAAGTGGGGTAATGTGTAAAGGGAGGGTGCAGTGTGAACAGAGAGGTAGAGGCAATGTGTATGGGGGGGGGGGGGGTCAGTGTGTACAGGGAGGGGGACAATATGTACAGGAAGAGGGGAAATGTGGATGGGGGCAATGTGTAAAGGGAGGGGGCAGTGTGTACAGGGAGGTAGAGGCATGTGTATGGGGGGGGGTCAGTGTGTACAGGGAGGTAGAGGCAATGTGTATGGGGGAGTCAGTGTGTGCAGGGAGGGGGCAATATGTACAGGAAGAGGGGTAATGTGTATGGGGGCAGTGTGTACAGGGACGAAAGGGGCAATGTATCTGGGGGGGTGTTGTGTGCACAGGGAGGGAGACAGTGCGTACAGGGAGGGGAGTAACGTGCATGTAGGGAAATGTGTACAGGTAGAGGGGCAGTGTTCACAGGGAGGGGGGCAATGTGTATAGGAAGAGGGGTAATGTGTATGGGGGGCAATGTGTAAAGGGAGGGGGAGTGTGTACTGGGAGGTAGAGGCAAAGTGTATGGGGGGGTCAGTATGTACAGGGAATGGGGCAATATGTACAGAAATAGGTTAATGTGTATGGGGGCAATGTGTAAAGGGAGGGGGCAGTGTGTACAGGGAGGAAGGGGCAATGTATCTGGGGGGGGGGGGTGTTGTGTGCACAGGGAGAGACAATGTGTACAGAGAGGGGGGGGGGGGTAATGCGTATGTAGGGAAATGTGTACAGGTAGAGAGGCAGTGTTGACAGGGAGGAGGACAATGTGTACAGGAAGAAGGGTAATGTGTATGGGGGGCAATGTGTAAAGGGAGGGGGCAGTGTGTACAGGGAGGTAGAGGCAATATGTATGGGGGGGGGTCAGAGTGTATAGGGAGGTAGGGGCAATGTGTATGGGGGGGTCAATGTGTACAGGGAACAGGGCAATATGTACAGGAAGAGGGTAATGTGCATGGGGGGGGCAATGTGTAAAGGGAGGGGGGTTGTGTGCACAGAGAGGAAGACAATGTGTACAGGGAGAGGGGTAATGTGTATGCAGGGAAATGTGTACGGGTAGAGGGGCAGTGTTGACAAGGAGGGGGGCAATGTGTACAGGGAGGAAGGCAAGATGTACAGAGGGAGTGGTAATGTGTACGGGGAAATGGGCAGTGTGTACCAGGAGAAGGGAAAAGTGAATGGGGACCAATGTGTACAGGAAACAGGGCAGTGTGTACGGGAGGGGGGCAATGCCGTACAAAGAGAGGGGTAATGTGTACGGGGCAATGTGTACAGGGAGGGGGCAATCTATACAGGGGGCATTGTCTACAGGATGATGGTAACGTTCAGCATGCAGGGTATAAGGGAGGCAAACTTAATTTTGGCTAATTCCAAGGTGGTGTTCATTTGTTGAACTTGTCACACTCAAGGTTCACCTTATTTTAACTATGCCTACTTTTTGCCACAGCGAGCTATGCGAGCCATACATCTCTTTCTCTCTCTATCATCCTTCAGTCTAAAGTTGGGGCATCATCCAGTGCTAGTGGACCTATAGCTGTATGATTGGACACCATGATAAGGGTGCGGTTCCTTGACAAGGGCTCCAAGTCAGCATTTCCATATTGTCTTTAATGGTCCATCCAGTCCTTTAGTGCCTCCTCTTTCAGAAGCAATTGCCGCATAGGCCATTGCTGACCAGAGAGAATAAATCTACGTGTATTTTATACTGTTAAATACCTACAAGAGGAATCACATCAAGCTAATTAAGTAGAGAAGCATGTCAGGGCTCTTCAGTATGCTCCTTAATGAAATATTACTTTGAAAAGTTCTTCAAAGTTCTAGATGCAAATAAGCCCAGTAGGAAGAGCGTCAGAGACACAGGTTCTATGTTAATGAACCAGTCTAAAACCTTTGTTACTCAGCAGCCAAACGTGTGGCTGAGAATATAAAGGAGCTATTTGCATGATTTTGTAGTGCTCTTTATTTTCTGTTTAATGAATATTCTTACCGTATATCTTTTTTAACAGTTTAACAGTTTATGATAAGATGATTTTTATAATGACAGTTTTTAAGACGCTTTATATCGCATGTAAAATTGTATACATTTTTAAAATAGTCCAGAGCTGTCAGATTTTAACTAGTTCTATTTTTGTAAACTAATATGCTCAGCAGTATGGTGGCTATTGGTTAAAGGATATTTTAAGTCATCTATACACCTATCCATATACTGCATCCTATGGCAGCGCTGACCAGGTGAGCGTAGTGCTGTAGTCCACAACATACATTCCAATGATTTTCTCTAAAATAAAGTTGGCCGTACACGGTGGCCTATAAGGAAAACATGTATCAGATTCCTCCATCTATGCTAAACAGGGGATAAACAATTACCTATTGCATTCTGTGCTGCCACACAGAGGCCGTATCTGATTGAATGCAGATTCTGTTTAGATGACAAACTACACTATACCAAAAGTATTGGGACACCTGCTTTTACATGCACATGAACTTTAATGGCATCCCAGTCTTAGTCCATTGGGTTTAATATTGAGTTGACCCACCCTACAGCTAAAACAGCTTCAACTATTCTGGGAAGGCTGTCCACAAGGTTTAGGAGTATGTCTATGGGAATGACCGTATTTGTGAGGTCAGGCACTGATGTTGCACGAGAAGGCCTGGCTCACGGTCTCTGCTCTTAAGTCCTCCCAAAGGTGTTCTATCCAGTTGAGGCCAGGACTCTGTGCAGGCCAGTCAACTTCCTCTACCCCAAACTCGCTCAGCCATGTGCTTGATTGTGCAGTGGTTCAAATCATTTGGTGGGGGGGGGTTTATTGTGGAGTTGTGTTTCAGGGGTTGGGCTTGGACCCTTAGTTCTAGTGAGGGGAACTCTTAAGGCATCAACATACCAAGACATTTTGGATAATTTCATGCTCCCAAATTGTGGGAACAGTTTGAGGATGGCCCTTTCCTGTTCCAACATGACTGTGCACCAGTGCACAAAGCAAGGTCTATAAAGACATGGATGAGCAAGTTTGGGATGAAGGTCATTGGTCAAAAAAAGTGTGATCATTGGTCAGAAAATTAGATGCGTAATTTATGCAACTTGAAAACCTAAAGGGTCTCCTTGGATTTTGGGCCCTTCTGTGTAGCTAAGATGTGAAAATATCTCACACGTGTAGCATCCCTATACTCAGGAGTAGCAGAATGTGTTTTGGGGTGTGATTCTAATGCCTTTTGGGTGTGTTAGAAATATCTTTTTCTAAAAAAAATACATTTTCGTTTTCTTTTCTGCATCTTCCATAATGTGATTGTAGCCATATTAGTGCAGTTGTGTTTTTTTATTTGTACTAACATACAATTTTTCAGGCTTTCGGGGTATGTCCCCTTCTTCAAGGTACTGCTTAGACCTTGAAGAAAGGGGACATACCCCAAAAGCTTGTCCTAAAAATTGTATGTTAGTGCAAATAAAAAAAAGTATCACGGACAGTACTCAATTTTCTCTGCATCTTCCAAAAACTTGTGGCAAAAAATGACATTTTCAAAAGACTCATTATCAGTGGCGTAACTAGAACCTTCAGGGCCCCGATGCAGGAAACCATGGCGGGCCCCCCCCCCCCCAGACCTCCGGACAGGGCTCTTTTCTCCGAGCCCGATGGTGGAACACCAGGGCCCAGTCCCAAGTGGGTGGCTGCATATAAAGGGACCGATTTAAAAAACATCAATTACAGCCACTGTGCCCATCAAACGCCACCACTGTACCATCTAATGCCACCACTGTACCATCAAATGTCACTACTGTGCCCATCAAACTCTGCCGCTGTGCCCAAATGCCACTGCTGTGCCCATCAAATGCCACCGCTGTGCCCATCAAATGCCGCCACTGTGCCGATCAAATGCTACCACTGTGCCCATCAAATGCTGCTACTGTGCCCATCAAATGCTGCCACTGTGAATCCCCACTGCCCGCTCACTGTCTGCCCGCCACTTACCCTGTCTTGGTGGGGCAGCGGGTAACGGCCATGAGCGGGGTCCTCCATGCAGCTACTGCCATCCTCATCTCCCGTCCTCTCCTCCTGATGGGCGTCCAATAGCTGTGTCTATCGTTTCAGCCAATCAAGTGATGGGTAAAAGACCCGCACACCTGATTGGTGGAGAGGCGGTTCAGTGTTAGGAAAGTGAATATTAATTCACTTTTCTAACACACCTGGCTGGGTAGACTGTGAGCGCCAAGCATGGCGCTCGCAGTTCACCTATTTTGAAGCCTATTATAGCCCATGGCTGTAATCAGGCGCTACAAAAACACCCCCCGCCGCTGTAATTCAGGCACCCGGCACCCCAAAAGGAACCAGACACCTAAATATGGGGGTGGCAGCGGTGGCCATGGATAGATTCATGCTATGCTATGCATGAATCTATCCATTGGTTATAGAGGGGGTGGAACCTGTGCACCCTTTTGGATGCACCGCCACTGATAAACACATGCACACACACATGCATACATACACATACATATATGAAAACACACACACATACATACATGCATGCTCTCACACACACATACAAGCATGTTCACACACACACATATAAGCATGCTCACACACACTCACACACATACAAGCATGCTCACACGCACACACACAAGCATGCTCACACACACTCACACACATACAAGCATGCTCACACGCACACACACAAGCATGCTCACACACACACACATACATTAATGCTCACACACACACACATACATGCTCACACACACACACACATACATACAAGCATGCTCACGCACACAGATATAAGCATGCACGCACACAGATACAAGCATGCTCGCACACACACACATACATGCATGCTCTCACACACATACATGCATGCTCACACACATGCATGCTCACACACACACACACATACATGCTCACACACACATACAAGCATGCTCACACACACACACACATACAAGCATGCTCACACACAAGCATGCTCACGCACACACAAGCATGCTCACACACATGCACATACAAGCATGCTCACACACACATACAAGCATGCTCACACACATACATACAAGCATGCTCACACACACGCACATACGAGCATGCTCACACACACATACATAAAAGCATGTTCACACATACAAGCATGCTCACACACACACATAAAAGCATGTTCACTCATACAAGCATGCTCACACACACACATACAAGCATGTTCACTCATACAAGCATGTTCACTCATACAAGCATGCTCACACACACACACATACAAGCATGTTCACTCATACAAGCATGCTCACACACACACATACAAGCATGTTCACTCATACAAGCATGTTCACTCATACAAGCATGCTCACACACACACATACAAGCATGTTCACACATACAAGCATGCTCACACACACACATAAAAGCATGTTCACTCATACAAGCATGCTTACACACACACACACATAAAAGCATGTTCACTCATACAAGCATGCTCACACACACACATACAAGCATGTTCACTCATACAAGCATGTTCACTCATACAAGCATGCTCACACACACACATACAAGCATGTTCACTCATACAAGCATGCTCACACACACACACACATACAATCACAAATACAGTAGATAGGCTTATTAAAAAAAAACAGCAGACATTTACCTCTTCCTGGCGGGTACTGCACTCTAGGGGGAGACAAAGAGCACACACTGCTTTCACTAAGCCTAATGTGAGGAGCTGCCGCACAGTGCCGATTTCAGTTCGGCTGATGATTGTGAGCTCCTCTCAGCCTTCCCTCCTATCGCAGAAGTACAGGGGGCCCTCGGGCCCCCTGCAGCAAGGGGCCCGGTCGCCATGGCGATCTTGGCGACCCCTATAATTCCGCCACTGCTCATTATGCCTCTTAGAAAATACCTTGCAGTGTTTGCGTTCCAAAATTGGATCATGTTGTGGGTGTTTTAACTGCCATGGTGCTCCAGGGCCTCTAAAAATGTGTAATTTATGTGTGATTTTGTGCCCCTCAATGCATCTAGGCTGTGGAAAAGACTCACATTTGTGGTATCCCCATACTCGAGAGGCATAGCAGAATGTGTTTTGGGGTATAACTATAAGTATGTCTACTGTATGTCCTAAACATAACTTGTTAAAATGGTAAGTTTTTGAAAAAAGAAATGTTATGTAATTTCCAAAAAATTTGGACAAAAAAATGCCAACTTCAAAAAAACTCAGTATGCCTCTTACTAAATACCTTGCCTGTTTAATTTCCACATAGGGGTCATTTGGGGAGTATTTGTATTGTTCTGCCATTTCAGGGCATCAAGAAACGGGATAGGCAGTCAGTAGTACATCAAGATTGATCAATATTCAAATATTCTGTACACAAATTTTAGTTATTTTTACCAAATACATATAGCAGAATATATTTTGACCTAAATTTATGAAGGAAGATTATATATTTGCAAAATTTTAAAACATAAATGAAAAAATTGCGTTTTTCCCCAAAATTTACAGTATTTTTTAGTTTATATAGCAATAAATGAATAGTGATTAAATATCACTAAAAGAAAGCTCAAAACATTTTCAAAAATGTAACTTGAATAATTGAAATTTGAGTAATTGTCATTCAACGTGTGACCGCGCTGAAAACTTAAAAATGCCCACTTTCCACATAGAGGTCATTCGGGGAGTATTTGTACTGTCCTGGCATTTCAGGGCCTCAAGAAACGGAATAGGCAGTCAGTAGTACATTAAGATTGATCAATATTCAAACATTCTGTACACAGATTTTAGTTATTTTTACCAAAGAAATATAGCAGAATATATTTTGATCTAAATTTATGAAGGACGATTATATATTTGCAAAATTGTAAAACAAAAACGAAAAAATTGCGTTTTATTCACAACATTTTCTGTATTTTTTTGTTTATATAGCAAAAAATAAAAATCTCAGTAGTGATTAAATATCACTAAAAGAAAGCTCAATCTGTCTCAAAATTTTTTTTAAAATTGTATTTGAATAATTCTAATTTGAGTAATTATCATTCAATGTGTGACAGCTGTGAAAACGTAAAAATGGCCTAGGCAGGAAGGGTGGTGAAGGTGACTAGTATCGAGGTAGTTAATAGCATTTAATTACAATAGGACTTGTGTAGCAATTGTAAATTATAAATTATTTTTTATTTGCTATATTTTTTCCATGAAAGTTTCAGTACTCTCTAAGGCCGCGTACACACGCGCGGACTGTTGGCCCAACTTTGTCCGTCCAACAGTTTGAGCGAACAGTCCGCTCAAACTTAGCATGGACGGACATGGCCACACACGACGAACGAACAGTTTGCTGAAACCGTGCACGATGACGTGAACGGCACGTACGACGGGACGCAAAATACGACGTCCTATACACTGCATTATAACTTTCGGCTTGAAAATCCTTTCTGAGCATGCGCGGAACTTAGTTTGACGAACAAGCCTACACACGGGCGGACTGTTCGTTGAAACAAGGTTTCAGCGGACAGTTTTTCGGAATTTCCGTAAAACCTTGTCCGTCCAACTGTCCGCTGAAACTGTCCGCTGAAAGCCCACACACGAGCGGACTGTCCGCCCAAACACTGTTCAGCGGACAAGGTTGGGCCAACAGTCCGCGCGTGTGTACGCGGCCTTAGATTGCTTGTTTTATTGAATTAGCGAATGTTTTGCATAATTTTGACCTTTCTATGTATTTCTTTTTTTTTTTTTTTTGCATCAGTATACAGCACGCCATAATCTCTCTTCAACAAATTGTGGCTAACTTTGCGCCCTTGTTACTTTAGTTCCCTTCTACTTATCGCCACCATTTTGCCTGTTGGCAGTGCTATTTTCACATCACATGCAAACCTTTTTAACATTTTCCTCTATTTAATTCTTTATTTATTTTGTTAAAGTTTCAGAGAAGAAATATATTGCAAAAAGTATGCTACCCATTCCATTTCCATATCTATCCCCAACCCCCCCCCCCCCCAATCCCGCTCCCTCCCTCTCCTCTCTCTCTCTCCATCTCTCCCCCGCGCTCTCTCCCTCATTTCCCCTCGGATCCACTCATTCTGAGATATTCCCTTGTTTTCTTGAACTCCAGCCATTTTCCCCACTTACTAAAGTAAGTTTCCACTTGGTCCCCTCTTCTAGATGTTGATTCCTCCATTGATCTTACCCACTCTATTTTGCCTAACCATTCCCTCATAGATGGGGGTTCGGGAGTGCCCCATCTCTTTGGGATCAGGCTTTTTGCTGCATTCAATAAGTGAGGAATCAATGAGTTTTTGTATTCCCCCAGTGTTTTGTCAGTGTCGTGAAACAGACATGTCCATGGTTCCTTCTTTACCTCTTCCCCTGTTATTCGGAAAATATTTTCTATTATTTTCTCCCAGTATGGGCCAATCTTTCCACACTCCCACCATATGTGTGCAAAGGTTCCCACCTTATCGCAGCCCCGCCAACATAGTGCTGATATACCTGCTCTCCTCTTATGCGCTCTTTGTGGGACAACATACCATCTTGCCATTAATTTAAATGACATCTCTAATGACATATTGTCCCTAGATATTGTACCTGCTATTCTTAAGATCTTCTTTCTACGTTCCTTATCCCCCACGGTACCCAGCTCTTCTTCCCATTTTTTCAGGAATAGTGGTTCCCCTGGTTCCTCTTCCTCCTGTAGGATTTTATAAATTTTGGACATACTTTTTTTCTTGCAGCTCGGATCCGAGAGCATTCTCTCCATCGGTCTGAGATCTCCTGTCCCTCGGAGTGGCCGAGGCAGAGTCTGAACAAAATGTTTAATTTGTGCATATCTCCAGCTATCTAAGTTCCTACTTCCCCATCTTTGTCTTATTTCTCCTAAAGTGCAAAATCTGTCCCCATTCATCACATCTTTCAGCAAAATATCATCTTTTTTTGCCCATCTAGTGAAATAAACAAATTCCTCCTTCCCTGGTTTAAAAAAACTTGTGTCTAATAAAGAAATTAAAGGTGAGTTGTACTGCCAGTGATTTGATTCTCCCACTTTATCCCATGTTTTAAACAAATTAGTAGTTAGTGGGTTAGTGCTCCTCCCCAAGTCGCGAAAATCTCGTGGTATCCAAATCCTCTTTCCTAGATTAACTCCGCTTTGTGTTTTCTCTATATTTACCCACCCTTTATCCCCTTTGTCATACACCCAATCCACCACTCGTGAAATTACTGCTGCCTGGTAGTATCTTCTAAAGTTTGGGGCTGCTAATCCCCCTCCTACTTTCCCCCTTTCCAGAGTCGCATAAGAGATCCTGGGATTCCTACGTCCCCATATGTATTTTAAAGTTAGAGTTTTAAGTTTCGTGAAGAACTCCTGCGGAACTTTTATTGGGATCATTTGGAACATATATGTCAATTTTGTTAAAATGAACATTTTTAACGCATTTACTCTCCCTATTAGTGACAAGGGTTTATATCTCATACTTTTAATACATTCTTTGACCTTATTTAATATATATGTATAATTGGCCGCGTATATGGATGACAATGTGGGCGTAATTCTTACCCCCAGGTAACTCAGCTCCTCCCTACACCAAATAAAGGGAAAAGAGCTCTGGAGTTCCTCTTGTTCTTTTTTAGGTACTGTTATGTTCAGAATTTCAGTTTTTGACATATTGATCTTAAAATTTGTCAACCTCCCATATCTATGGATCTCCTTAATTATATTTGGGAGAGTCACCCTGAGTTCTGAAACATAAAATAATATGTCATCTGCATACGCAGACACCTTATACTCTTCTCTACCAATTCTCACTCCCCTTATATCTTCATTTTTCCTGATCGAGGCCAACAAGGGTTCCAAGGCCAAAACAAACAGCATTGGGGACAGAGGACACCCCTGTCTGGTTCCATTATATAACTTTACTACCGGGGAAAGGTTACCGCTAATTTTTATTTTTGCTGTCGGGTGGGAGTAAAATGCTTTTATCCATCGCAATGTTTTTTCTTTTAATCCCAGATATCCTAAGGTCTCAAACATGAAGCCCCAGTCTACCCTGTCAAATGCTTTTTCAGCATCCACAGATAACAGGGCGACCGGGGATCCGCTGCTTTCCACTCCATGAATCAACATGAGGGTTTTAAGGCAGTTATCCCTACCCTCCCTTCCCATGACAAACCCCGTTTGGTCACTATGGACCCATTGGGGTAGTAATGGTTTTAGCCTTTCTGCTATCACTTTTGAAAATATCTTCACGTCCGTATTCAGAAGAGAGATCGGTCTGTAACTCCCCGGGGTTGTTGGATCCTTCCCCTCCTTTAATATCAAAGTTATGTAAGCCATCAGTGCTTCTTCCCTCAGTTCTTCCCCTTCTGCGACTGCGTTCATATACTCGCATAATTTGGGCGCCAATATTTTTTCAAACTTTTTATAATAAAGGATTGGGAACCCATCCGGGCCTGGACTCTTCCCGATTGCCATCCCCCTTATTGCCCGCACCACCTCGTCTACCGTTACCGGGGCGTCTAACCTCTCTAACTCATCCTCTGGGACTGTAGGGAACTCTATTCCTGTTAGGTACTCGATAGTATCTTTTTTATTCCTACTTTTCTCCTTTCCCTGTCCTACCTTATATAACTGGCTATAATAACCATGAAAGACCGTTGCGATTTCAGGAGTGGAGTGCTTCATTTCCCCCTTTTCATTTTTTATTTTTGATATGAAGGACACATTTCTTTTCTCCCGCACTACTCTTGCTAACCATTTCCCAGATTTATTCCCCTCCTGGTATCTTATACTCTCTGCCCAGTGGTTGACTCGCACCCTTTCCTTCTCCATGAGTCCTTCTAATTCTAGCTTCTTATCTTTTAGTTCTACTCTCTCTGGGATCCCCTTTGGTCTTGTTCGTTGCTCCAATTCCCAAATCTCCTTATTTAACTCTTGTAGCCTTTTCCCTGTTTCCTTTTTTTTTCCTGTCCCAATGCTTATTAAAATTCCTCTTATAAATGCTTTGTGGGTCTCCCATATCGTACCCCTCGTAACCTCTGGGGAGTCATTTCTTATAAAGAACTCTTCCAGCTCTGTTTCGATCCTACTTCTAGTCTCTGGGTCCTGAATTAGCGCTTCATTTAATCTCCATGTCTCTCTTTTGGCCTGGTCTGTTGCTAGCTCCAGCTGTACCATAACTGGGGCATGGTCAGATAGGGAGATAGGTTTTATTACTATGTCTTTGAGTGCTGGGAGCATTTGATGTTCAATCAGTACATAGTCGATTCGTGTAAATGTCCCATGTACTGATGAATAGAAAGTATAGTCTCTGCTATTTGGATGTTTAATCCTCCAAGCATCGACCAGCTGAAATTCTAAAAGCATAGCCTTTATCTTTTTATATCTGAGCCCCGTCCATCGGGGGGACCCCGCTGAGGAGTCCACCCGAGGGTCGACGCACATATTCAGGTCCCCCGCCACTATCAATTTACCTTTTCTGAACTCTGCCAATAAATCCAGGACCTTCCTTAAGAATTTATCTGGGTCCCTATTTGGGGAATATATGTTCGCAAAAGTGTATACTCCATCCGAGATTCTTCCCCTTATGAACAAAAATCTCCCTTCCGGGTCGGCCATTTGTTTCTCAACTTCGAACCTGACACTTCTCTCGAATCCTATTGCTACCCCCCTAGCGTAGCATGTAGTAGAGTCGCCATAGAACCATGTAGGGAACTTCCAAGATGTCAATCTCCCTCTAGCCTCGTGTGTCATATGCGTTTCCTGCAGACAGATCACATTCGCCCCATATAATTCTAGCTCCTTATTTACTCTGAACTTTTTTTGGGGAGTACTTATACCCCTCATATTGTATGTTATCAAATTCAACCTTGTCATATCTCACTCATCCTCCTCCCCTCCCCTCTCCCCCCGCCCCCCGCCGGGGGGGGGGGGGCGGAAGCTCCCCCCCCCCCCCGCCCGGGGTCAACGCGGGGAGCGAGAGGAGGGGGAGACGATAGAGCGCGAGAGAGAGTACATACCCCCTATTTGAGAGAGAGATTGCCCCCCATCCCACCCCCGCCTTCCTCCCTCCCCCTTCCCGGCCCCCTCCCTCCCCAACCCTCCCCCTCCCCCCTCCCCCCCTCCTCCCTTCAGAGGAGTGAACAATTTCCGTTTTTGTTCCTCGCATAGGTGTCCCGGTGACCCACAGGTCACCTTTTGCCCGCCTAGCCTTCTTTGGGAGGACCGCCTCAATCACAGCCTATCAAAGCACCCGCCCCCCCCCCCCCCCCCCGCCCCCCACCCCCCGCTCCCCAGTGATGGTGATTATACCCCATCTCTCCCCCCCCTATCCCCGACCCGAGACCACTGCATAGCCCCACTGCTTCCATTATTCCCCATCCCCTCCTCCCATCCTGGTATTGATGGTGGGGGGATTTCTAACCTATTACAGAAGTCCGTTAAGTCCTCTGGGAACCTTAATACTGCAGTGCGGCCGTCTCTCCTTCCCCTAAGACATGCTGGAAATCCCCATTGATAGGGAACATTTAATGACCTCATCAGATCTGTCAGGGGTTTAAGAAGCCTTCTTCTCCTCAATGTTTCCCCCGCCAGATCTGAGAATATCTGTATCTCCGATTCCTGAAACATAATCTTGTCCTTCCTTCGGATGTTCTCCAGTACTAGCGCCTTTTCCTCGTAAAAATGAAATCTGATTATTACATCTCTTGGTTTTTCTGTGGCTTGGGGCCGATATCCCAAGACTCGGTGCACTCTATCTATTTTTAGTATTTCATCCTCCGCCCTTCCTAGAATGGGATTAAACAGGTCCCGCATCACCTTAGGGAGTTCTTCATTTTTAAATTTTTCTTCCAAACCTTTTATCCTTAAATTTTTCCTTCTTCCGCGATTTTCCTGATCCTCGATTTTATATAGGATTGCTCTATTTATTTTTTGGGCTGATTTCACTTGTTCTCTTAGGTCCCTCAGATTCTGTTCATACCCATTCATTCTTTCCTCCATTTCTTCCACCCTACCTAGTACTAGACCAATATCCGCCCTTATCCCAGCTATATCGGATTTAAGTGAAATTTCCACTTTAGTCAATGCCTCTGTAAATATCTCTTTCAACATGCCCAGGGTCGCTTGTGGCTCCACCAGCACTGGGTCTCCTTCTAAATCGGATTGAATTTCGGGTTGAGTTTCGGGTTGGGGAGGGGCCTCTCCTTTTCTCCCCGATTCTTCCCTTCTTTTAACCTTGTCATCTTCTCGGGAGCTAACCCCCCCCATCCTAGTGCGAGTTGGGCATAAGTCCTTAGGTTTTTCCGCTCCCCGCCCTTCTCCCGTCTCCATAGTTTTACTGATGCCCGCGCCTGATTTTCTTAATGTCTTCTGGCTGGGGGTTTCCTGGCTGTTTTCCATCGTGCTTGTCTCCCCCACCAGATATCGTTGTATCCCCCCAGGACTAGTAGGTCCCGCTCCTCCCCTTTTATTCGTTTTCCCCCGCATACTCCTTTTGTAGTGGGTCAGCTCCAAAACTCAAGACCTTTTTCAGAGCTAAGGTCCTTTTCCTTTTCCTATAACTCTTTGTGGGGTACAGGTTGCTTACGTCACTTTCTGGGAGCGGGGCACTTCTATCAATTAGGGAGGGATGCTGAAGAGATTTATTTTGCATGGGAGTTTTTCCTTTCTTTCTTTCTTTTTTCTTTTACCCCTTCCTCCGCCTTCTCTCCCCTTCCCCGTTCCTTCTTTCACAGAGTAAGGCAGCGCACAATGGTGTAGTTCTTCCCCCTTATGCCAGTATGCCAACGGGCGACAGCAGATGCTGTTGACGAGCAGTGGGCACCAGTCTGACTCTCTACCCAGGTAACGCACTAGGATTCGCCCTCTTTTTCCTTTTTCTTTTTCTGTCCCCCTTTTTTTTTTTTTTTTTTTTTTTTTTTTTTAGTCACAGGTACATGCCGTAGTTCAATTCCCGCATCAATTCCAGCATTTACCACCTGTGTCTACCTGCCGATCCACTGTCGAATAGGCAAAAGGGCAGATAGTCGCAAGCGAGCGCTAACCGACCCCACTACTTTGTACCTCTGTATGAGAGATGTATGTAAAAGAAAAAGAAAACTCCACACTGCATAGCTGTTTGTCTGCCCTTCATATATCCATCCACCTCACACAACTTCTCGTCCTGCAGGGTTTATATCCGACTGATCAGACAACATTAATAACAATCCGGTGGTCTGGTAGTGAGCGTCACACTGATAGCAGTCATTAGGAGGGTTATAACTATACGCCTTATCACTTTAAAAAAAAACCATTTCATCGATAATTTTAGTCAGTTTTAGTGAGTAGCGATATACAGGTGATCAGCTGTCCGTCCCCCCTTCTTTCATCCACATTACTTGCTCACCTCACCGCTCCTCTGCTCCTCTGCTCTGTCACTGTTATCTGATCCGTGACCTTACCTACGCATGAGGGGGTAGAGATGTCCGTGCAGTCAGGTCGGCTCAGTGGAGAGGGGGGGGGGGCGCGGGGCTCCGCACATAGCTGCAGTCCTACCGTTGTGTCCCTGCTTCACAAGGGAACGCTCTCTCTGCCCGCTCTCTCTGCGCTGTCTTCACCTAGGGTGTCCGCTCTGTCTCGTGCAGGCGAACAGCTGATGGCAGGCAGGCGGTGCGGTCGACACGGAAGGCGGGAGGCGGGGACGGCGAGGGAAGAGGACGCACGCCGCTCCGGCGGCTGCTACGTGTCAGCGGCTCCTCCCATCCCCTTTCTATGTATTTCTGAACTCTACAACGCATAATTGTTTTTTACCTAATAAAATGAGCAGCAATGACATCATATATTTTATGCACAAATCATGTCCAGAACATCATGTAATAGATTTACTTTTGAATTTATCTTTATTTATGAGCAACAATATTTGATTTTGAAATTTAGTCGCGACCTCATATTTATGAAATTGCTACTATAACTGTTTAATGCTTAAGTTGATTTTTTATTTTATTTTTTGGATCAAGAAGGCAATTATGTTCAATCAAAAGCATCATCTGTGCTGGTGACTGCTGTCTTAGTTAAAATCCCCCTCTATACCTGCTGCAGGAGTTAATACAGCCTCTGGTCCTGTCATCTGCACTTGTTAGGTTTGTATGTACAGTATACAGCTAGGATATAGGGGGAGCAGAGGAGTTCAGGTTTTAACTAACGGAAGCCACCAACACAAGGGACACTTCTCTTTAAATGTAAGTACCTTCCCTTGTGCTGATGTAAAATGAATAGTAAATTTAGGCACTCTTTTGGAAAATGGGCCAAACCACTTATGGCTCAATACACCTAATGCCATGTACACAGGACTGGACTTTCCAGGCAGACTAGGTTCGACAGTCTTCCCGACTGACTTTTTAGCGGAGTTCCGACGGACTAGTTTTGAACGTGATGACATAAGACGGGACTAGAAAAGGAAGTTCAATAGCCAGTAGCCAATAGCTTCCCTTGCGTCGTATTTGGTCTGTCGAACCAGCATACAGACTAATGGTTTTCCCGATAGGAATTGAGTCTGTCGGACAGATTTGAAACATGTTCTATTTCTAGGTCCGTCGGATCTTTTATGTGAAAAACTATCGGATTACCCCACACACGATCGGATTGTCTGACTGACTGATTCCGAAGAAGGTTGATAGCTGAAGATCTTTGAGAAGATCTTTGATACCTTTGTATGACTACATAGATATGTAGCTAGATGGTCTATTTATGGAGAGTGGAGGCTAGACTTTTTTTAACAATACATATAAACAGGGCTTTTTTTTTCAGCGGAAATGCGGGGGAACGCAGTTCCGGCACCTCCAGCACTGAATGTATATGCCAAGGGGTGCTGGGATGTGCTGGAGGGTTTATTGATGCTGGCTGCTGAGGGCCTCAATTGTCACAGGAGGATCTATTGTTGCTGGGGAGCTCTATTGCTGCTAGTAGGGGGATCTATTATTTCTTGATGGGAGAGATTTACTTTTGAGGGAGGGGTCTACTGTTGCTAGCTGCTGGAGAGTCTATTGATGCTGAATACTGGTAGATCTATTGTTGATGGGCTAGATTTATTGTTGCTAGGGGTAGTTTCTTGTGGAGGGATCTATTGTTGTTGGGTAGATCTGTTGTTGCTGAGGGGATCTATAGTTTCTGGGTAGGATATATAGATGCTGGGAGGGATCTACTGTTGCTGGGGAGATTTATTGTTGCTAAGGAGGTCTATTTTGCTGTGTGGATCTATTGTTGCTGGGGGGAGGGGTGTCTGTTGTTTCTGGCTGCAGGAGACCTGTTATACTGCCTTTCATTAGCAAATTCCATACTATTCGGCACCATACAATGATACGTTTCTGTATCCTCTAGGTAAAGGGTGGTACCAAGGGAAGGTGCTCAGAGGTGGGTAGGGGATAGTGACACAGGGTGACTGGGAAAGGAGAAGTACCTGCACCTATTCTCTGAGAAAAAAAGCCCTGCGTATAAAGTAAATCAACATGTTAACTATCTAGTGCAGGGCTATGCAATTAGTGGAACTCCAGCTATTGCAGAACTACAATTCCCATGATGCATAGCGAGACTCTGACAACCACAAGCATGACACCCAGAGGCAGAGGCATGATGGAACTTGTAGTTTTGCAACAGCTGGAGGTCCGCTAATTGCATATCCCTGGTCTAGTGTATGTGCACACAACCCAATGTTTTGAGATGGGACTACAGAACCCCCCCCCCCCCCCCCACCTCATCTCTATATTATAAAGGGGAGATGTTCAGAAAAAGCTGACAGCACTGTCTGGGATTTCATTGCAGCAGAATCAGCTTTGTTAGCTCACTACAGGAAGTTATAAAGTCACTGGACTTCTGGCAGGATCAACAGGTATTTTTTTGTACTTGCAGTATTTTTCTGTAGACAAAACATATGGAAATGTGCATGTATTGCAATGATTACTGGATATTTATTTTCTCAGGAAAACATAAGGGTCTGTATTTGAAAAGGTAGGATGTATCAAGTATTGTTACTCATAGTCGCTAATTACAAATCAGCCTTTGCTGGGGTATATGTATACTGTATGATGTTATTACACCAATGATAGACTAGATTTTTTTTTAGCTAGTATAGGCTACTTTACAGCTTTCCTTTCCTTTTTTTGTGTTCTTTAAAACATGTTCTGCCCATAACAATGGAAGTCAATTAAATGATTAATCTATCTCTACCTAATCCAATCCAGCAGAGATCCAGTTAATACATTACATTGTGAAGATAATTACTTTTGCAGTGAAAATTAGACTAATTATCCATCACAGCCAAATATAATAATGTTAATATGATTTTAGCTTTATTTCAGGAGTTTCAATAGGATATAATACAATTTGCAGAATTGATTTAATTGGCGGCACTTACCAGTTATGAGCAATTTCATTGGTTTACCGTCCTTGTTCTCTTTAAAATAATTTAGTGATCATAGAGGCATTCTCACTGTGAGTGTTCAGGTCCCCAGGTTCACCCAATTGGGTGGCAACAGCTGAGTAGCAAATTACAGGACAGATTTGAGAAAGATGCCAATACGATCCAGAAGGTAGACCATAATCGTCATATTTAAAATAATAAGAGTCATCAGTAGTCACCTCCTAAGGTTATAGCAACCGCCAAAACCTTTAGTTCAGTGACACAGGGCACTGAACTGAATTTTGATTGACTACCTGGTTCTCCACATCTTAGCCAGCATATGGAGAACATAGGCACTTAAAGAGGAAGTAAACCCTGATGGGTTTACTTCCTCTTTGTCTCCCTGCAAAGGTAAAGCATAATGGGCTACTATGCATCGCATAGTAGCCCATTATGTGTCACTTACCTGACACAGGAGCCAGCGATGTCACTGCTGTCCCCTGTAGCACAAAGCGTCCATCTTCTTCTGGTTATCACTGCTCCGGCCACTCACAGCGCTGGAGCAGCGATGGCGTCACTCCCGATTATGCGCATGGGAGCCGCCACTAACAGCATATCGGCGTTAGCAGTGGATTGCCCAGTGCGCCTGCACGCCTTGCTGTAGACAACAGTGCCTGTCTTTTTGTAAATATCTTCTAAACCATGTAGGTTTAGGAGATATTTCTTGGACCTACAGGTAAGCCTTAATCTAGGCTTACCTGTAGGTCAAAGTGGTGTGTAAGGGTTTACAAACACTTTAAAGTGTAGTTGTCAATCCAAAACCTTTTTTCTAACTCTTTTTGGGCTTTCACTGCAATCTAGGGTTCCATTAGAGAGATTTACCCTCACTACTTGTTCTGCCGAAAATGGCTTCACCGATAGGAAGTGAGGGAAAATCCGTAACAGGGACAGAGACAGAAATAAAGATTTGATGGCGGTTCTAGCCTCCCCTGCTTTGCAAAAGAAGACATTTTTATTTCTGTGTGTAGTAAATAGAAACAAAAGAAAAAGCCAAAAGCTTACAGTACCGTTGAAGCCAAGGGTGTCCAACCTGTGACTCACAGGCCGCATTTGGTCAAAGACGACTATGAATGCAATCCAACACAAAATTGTAAACATACTTAGAAAATTTTTATTTTTTGGGGATTTTTTTTTTTGTAAAAATGTGTTTACACTTAACGATCACAAGAAAAATTTGACATCCATCAAACCAGATATGGATGCATTTGTTTATCAAAAACAGTGTCAAATATCTCACTAGTTGTATGTTGCCCTCATTTCATTTTATAATATTATTACTCAGGTAGGTATATTATCTACAGTATATCATTGATTGTTAACAGCTTTTACTCATCAGCTATCCTTATTGTAAGTATATTTTATGTGTGGCCCAAAACAATTCCCCTTCTTCCAATGTGGCCCAGGAAGGTCAAAAGTTTGGACACCCCTGATCTAGGTAGTGCCCAAAATGGACATTGGACAATGGACAAGTTTCGTAGGTCACAGTAAGGGGACAGAGGTTAAACCAAATGTCATAATTAACATTACTAGCAACAAAGTCATGTTTCAACATATAAAATGAAGTATAAATTGACTGTGACCTTTGTTTTTTGATTCCTTTACTCCTAAAATTAATATAAATCTTAATGCCTAAGCACAATTTTGCAACTACTTTGTGCATCCTGGTGGATTATACCTTGTTTTTTTTAGGACAAATTGGGCTTTCATTTGGTAGTAAATGGTTATGGATATCTTCTGATTTCTTTTTTATTATCAAACAAAAACTGTCCCAAAATAGTAAAAAAAAAAAAAAACATTTTTTTTTCTAACATTAGCTGTATATTTCTTTTTACTACCTTATCCTACCAAACCAAATAAAAACTCAAAATAAATTCTCCTGCCAGTTGGCGGCGGCAACGAAGAAGAAGAAAGACGGCTCCTCTGCTAGTAAAAGAGCTAGCAGAAGATAGCGGAGGAGTCCGGCGAGAAGACCCCCCAAGATGGAAGACCACGGGAGCTGTGCAATAAATTATTTTAAAACCTTGTGTTGTGTTTTATTTACACTTTTTTCACCAGGTGAATGGGTAGGGGTACATTGTACCCCATATTCATTCACATAGAGTGGGGGGCGGTATCTGGGGGCCCCCTTATTAAAGGGGGCTACCAGATTCCGATAAGACCCCCCGCAGACCCCGACAACCAACGGCCAGGGTTGTCGGGAAGAGGCCCTTGTCCACATCAACATGGGGACAAGGTGCTTTGGGGTGGGGGGCCGCAGGCCCCCCTTCCCCAAAGCACCCCCATGTTGAGGGCACGCGGCCTGGTACGGCTCAGGAGGGGGGGTCGCTCACTCATCCCCACCCCCTTTCCTGACCGGCCGGGCTGCGTGCTTGAATAAGGGTCTGATATGGACTCTGGTGGGGACCCCCACGCCGTTTTTGCGGCGTAGGGCTTCCCCTTTAAGTCCATACCAGGTGACGGGGCCAGCGACGTGCCAATCTCGCCAATGGAGGCGGCGACATTGACCTTCTTCGCTAGTCCCATCTACCTGGAGCCACGTTCAAAATGAATGGACTTCCTCTACAAGGAAAAAGAAAGATACATTGTATTCCTCTCCATTCACAGAGAGATAAACACAGGGGCGGGATTCTCTGTGACTGATCACTGTGATAGCCAATTACTGTGAGGGAAAAAAGTATTTGATCTCCTGCTGATTTTGTACATTTGCCCACTGATAAAGAAATGATCAGTCTAAAATTTTAATGGTAGTTTTTTTTTTCTTTAACACTGAGAGACAGGATAACAACAAAAATATCCAGAAAAACACATTTCAAAAAAGTTATAAATTGATTTGCACTGTAATGAGTGAAATAAGTATTTGATTCCTTATCAATCAGAAAGATTTCTGGCTCCCAGGTATCTTCTATACAGGGTACATAAGACACCAGTCCACAGAAGCAATCAGTCAATCAGATTCCAATATCTCCACCATGGCCAAGACCAAAGAGCTGTCCAAGGTTGTCAGGGACACGATTGTAGTCTTACACAAGGCTGAAATGGGCTACAAGACCATTGCCAAGCAGCTTGGTGAGAGGGTGGCAACAGCTAGTACAATTATTCACAAATGAAAAATAACTGTCAATCTCCCTTGGTCTGGGGCTCCATGCAAGATCTCACCTTGTGGAGTTTCAATATTCATGAGAACGGTGAGGAATCTGCCCCACGAAAGAATCTTGTCAATGATCTTAAGGCAGCTGGGACCATATAATTAATTTATCTCACTTTTTCTAAGCCCTTGTACACACGGTCGGAGAATCCGTCGGAATGTGTCCTATCGGACCGTGTTGTCGGATAATCCGACTGTGTGTGGTATGCATCGGACTGATTCCGTCTGAATATCCGTCGGACCCACTTTTCCAACTTGTTTGAAATATTTTCTGACCAACTGGTCCAATAGGACATACTCCGATCATGTGTAGAGTATTTTGATCGGACCAAGTGCCACGCATGCTCAGATCAAATCCCTACATCAAAGCTATTGGCTACTAGCCTGAACGTAGTCCCATCATAAGGAAATTACGTCATCACATTCTGAATGATCGGATTTTTTGACAACTTAGTCCGACCGTGTGTATGCAACAGTTTCGGACAAGATCTGATGGACAAAATCCGATGGATTTGGTTGTCGAAATCTCCGACCGTGTGTACAGGGGCTAAGATTTATTGCTATTTGTTTCTTTATAATTTTACACGGATTTTCTTGCACTTTATGTGCTCTTGCACTTTTTATATATCTGATGCACTTTATTATCTCCATGATATTAGCACTTTATTTATAGTGATATTTTTCATATACATACCTTTATTTAGAGGTGTGGGTAGGATATATACATCATTTTAGTATACGGTGCATTTTTTATTATTATGTTTTTGGAACAGAGCCACTATCCCTTTGTTGATTTATATATTTTTTCTTTGCTTCACTTTGGTGTGGTTTTAAAGGGAAGCTGCAGTTCACTTTCCTAAGCACGGATATTTTTTGATTATTTCGTTTATAAAAAAAATGTTATAGTTCTTTTCTCACATCATATGCTCGTTTTCCCCAATAAAAACATAGAAATTGAAAAAGAGATAATTTTTCGGGGGGCTACAGTTGTTTGTGTTCACAGTGCTTCTTCTAAGCTATTACTGAATCATATTATATTCAACACAAGAAACAGACAAATGGAAAAAATGATAATATGTACACGATCATACAAAAAAATTTCAAATGAAGGGTCCATTTCATTGTAGTATAAATTCATGGTATTCCTATATTCTTTTATGAATCAAATGGCACGTTACATTTGTATTGTGATAGCCAGATCATTCATCACCTACAAATGTAGTCCTGGGAGACTCAAGGAAGCAGAGAAAGGAATAGTAAACATAAGTTATAAATGATACAGTATATCATGTAGCCAGTACGGAAACAAATGGTGATTTGGAAGATATATAAGGCCGGGATATTCCCCAAGCAGTTGTGGGCCTGCCACAGAATGAGCACATTGCAGGAAGCAGAACAAAGCCTTCCTTGGGTGTTATAATGATGGGAGCGAATACTGGTGAAAAATTTTAACTAAGCCAAACTGAAATGCAAATGTGAAAACCACACAAAAGCCTAATAATAATTATATGCAAATCCTGACTTTTTCGAAAAAGCTAGGCTTCCCCCTAAGCCAGTGATGGCGAACCTTGGCACCCCAAATGTTTTGAAACTACAGTGGTGTGAAAAAGTGTTTGCCCCCTTCCTCATTTCCTGTTCCTTTGCATGTTTGTCACACTTAAGTGTTTCGGAACATCAAACCAATTTAAACAATAGTCAAGGACAACACAAGTAAACACAAAATGCAATTTGTAAATGAAGGTGTTTATTATTAAAGGTGAAAAAAAATCCAAACCATCATGGCCCTGTGTGAAAAAGTGATTGCCCCCTAAACCTAATAACTGGTTGGGCCACCCTTAGCAGCAACAACTGCAACCAAGCATTTGCGATAACGTGCAATGAGGCTTTTACAGCGTCCTGGAGGAATTTTGGCCCACTCATCTTTGCAGAATTGTCCTAATTCAGTTACATTAGAGGGTTTTCGAGCATGAACGGCCTTTTTAAGGTCATACCACAACATCTCAATAGGATTCAGGTCAGGACTTTGGCTAGGCCACTCCAAAGTCTTCATTTTGTTTTTCTTCAGCCATTCGGTGGTGGACTTGCTGGTGTGTTTAGGATCATTGTCCTGCTGCAGAACCCAAGTTCGTTTCAGCTTGAGTACACGAACAGATGGTCGGACATTCTCCTTCAGGATCTCTTGGTAGACAGCAGAATTCATAGTTTCTTTTATCACGGCAAGTCTTCCAGGTCCTGAAGCAGCAAAACAGCCCCAGACCATCACACTACCACCACCATATTTTACTGTTGGTATAATGTTCTTTTTATGAAATGCAGTGTTCCTTCTACGCCAGATATACTTGGACACACACCTTCCAAAGAGTTCCACTTTTGTCTCATCGGTCCACAGAATGTTGTCCCAAAAGTCTTGGGGATCATCAAGATGTGTTGTGGAGAAATTGAGACGAGCTTTGATGTTCTTTTTGCTCAGCAGTGGTTTTCTCCTTGGAACTCTGCCATGCAGGCCATTTTTGCCCAGTCTTTTCCTGATGGTGGAGGCATGAACGCTGACCTTAACTGAGGCAAGTAAGGCCTGCAGTTCCTTGGACGTTGTTGTGGGGTCTTTTGTGACCTCTTGGATGAGTCGTCGCTGCGCTCTTGGGGTAATTTTGGGCGGCCGGCCACTCCTGGGAAGGTTCACCACTGTTCCATGTCTTCGCCATTTGTGGATAATGGCTCTCACTGTGGTTCGCTGGATTCCCAAAGCTTTGGAAATGGCTTTATAACCCTTTCCAGACTGATAGATCTCAATTACTTTCTTTCTCAATTGTTCCTGAATTTCTTTGGGTCTCAGCATGATGTGTAGCTTTTAAGGATCTTCTGGTGGACCTTACTGTGTCAAGCAGCTCCTATTTAAGTGATGCCTTGATTGTGAACAGGTGTGGCAATAATCAGGCCTGGGTGTGGCTAGAGAAATTGAACTCAGGTGTGGACAACCACAGTTATAGTATGTTTTAACAAAGGGGGGCAATCACTTTTTCACACAGGGCCATGATGGTTTGGATTTTTTTTCACCTTTAATAATAAACACCTTCATTTACAAATTGCATTTTGTGTTTACTTGTGTTATCCTTGACTATTGTTTAAATTGGTTTGATGTTCCGAAACACTTAAGTGTGACAAACATGCAAAGGAACAGGAAATGAGGAAGGGGGCAAACACTTTTTCACACCACTGTACATTTCCCATTATGCTCAACTACACTGCAGAGGAGATGAGCATCATGGGAAATGTAGTTCCAAAACATCCGGGGTGGCAAGATTCGCCATCACTGCCCTAAGCTTTGGAGATAGTGGTCATTTTATGTGATTTGGATACACTTTTTTTGTTATCCAACAGTATGTACAGCACTTATTTCTTGCAATATAAATAGCACCCACAGCAATGTATACAATATGTATGCCTGGGAAATACAATATCTCACAAAAGTGAGTACACCCCTCACATTTTTGTAAATATTTTATTGTATCTTTTCATGTGACAACACTGAAGAATTTACACTTTGCTAGAATGTAAAGTAGTGAGTGTACAGCTTGTATAACAGTGTAAATTTGCTGTCCCCTCAAAATAACTCAACACACAACCATTAATGTCTAAACTGCTGGCACCAAACATAAGTACACCCCTAAGTGAAAATTTCAAAATTGGGCCCAAAGTGTCAATATTTTGTGTGGCCACCATTATTTTCCAGCACTGCCTTAACCCTCTTGGGCATGGAGTTCACCAGAGCTTCACAGGTTGCCACTGGAGTCCTCTTCCACTCCTCCATGATGACATAATACAGCTGGTGGATGTTAGATACCTTGTGCTCTTCCACCTTCCATTTGAGGATGCCTCACAGAGGCTCAATAGGGATTAAGTCTGGAGACATGCTTGGCCAGTCCATCACTTTTACCGTCAGCTTCTTTAGCAAGGCAGTGGTTGAATTGGAGGTGTGTTTGGGGTTGTTATGATGTTGGAATACTGCCCTGCAGCCCAGTCTCCAAAGGGAGGGGATCATGCTCGGCTTCAGTATGTCACAGTACATGTTGACATTCATGGTTTCCTTGATGAACTGTAGCTCCCCAGTGCCGGCAATACTCATGCAGTCCCAGACCATGTAACTCCCACCACCATGCTTGACTGTAGGCCAGACACATTTGTCTTTGTACTCTTCACCTGGTCGCCGCCACACACACTTGACACCATCTGAACCAAATAAGTTTATCTGATTCTCATCAGACCACAAGACATGGTTCCAGCAATCTATGTCCTTAGTCTGCTTGTCTTCAGCAAGCTGTTTTCAGGCTTTCTTATGCATCATCTTTAGAAGAGCCTTCTTTCTGGGGTGACAGCCATGCAGACCAATTTGATGCAGTGTGCGGCGTATGGTCTGAGCACTGACAGGCTGACCCCCCACCCCTTCAACCACTGCAGCAATGCTGGCAGCACTCATACGTCTATTTCCCAAAGACAACCTCTGGATATGACGCTGAGCACGTGCACTCAACTTCTTTGGTCAACCATGGCGAGGCCTGTTCTGAGGGGCACCTGTCCTGTTGGTCTTGGCTACCATGCTGCCATTCAGTTTTAGGGTCTTGGCAATCTTCTTATAGCCTAGACCAGTGATGGCGAACCTTGGCACCCCAGATGTTTTGGAACTACATTTCCCATGATGCTCATGCACTCTGCAGGGTAGTGGAGCATCATTGGAAATGTAGTTCCAAAACATCTGGGGTGCCAAGGTTCGCCATCACTGGCCTAGACCATCTTTATGTAGAGCAACAATTCTTTTTTTCAGATCCTCAAAGAGTTCTTAAAACCAAATTTAACACACCTGCTCCCCAGTCACACCTGAGACCATGTAACACTTATGCCGCGTACACACGGTCGAACTGTTTGATGTACTTAGTCCTTTGAAACACATTTCAGCGGACAATCCGCTTGTGTGTGGGCTTCAGCTGACTTTTTCAGCGTGCAGTCCGGAGTACTAAGAATTTCGGACTTTCCAAAAATCTGTCCGTCGTACTTTGGTTTCAGTGGACAATACGGTCGTCAGTATGCTAGTTCGAAGGACTAAGAATGGCGCATGCCCAGAAAGGATTTACACGGCGGAAGGGTGCTTTGCTGTGTCTTGGACTTCCTATTTCTAGTCCCGTCGTACGTGCTGTACACGTCATCGCGCAAGCTTTCAACGGACTATTTGTGCATCCGTGTGTGGTCAAGTCCGTTCAGTGGAAACTACGATGGATTGTCCGTCGGATTGTATGACGGACTAAGTACGCCATACAATCCGCTCGTGTGTACGCGGCATAACAAGTCACATGACACCGGGGAGGAAAAATTGCAAATCTTTCCCAATTTGGACATTTTCACTTAGGGGTGTACTCACTTTTGTTGCCAGCAGTTTAGACATTAATGGCTGTGTGTTAAGTTATTTTGAGGGGACAGCTAATTTAAATTGTTATACAAGCTGTACACTCACTACTTTACATTGATACAGTGATATGAAGTCCTGAAACCTCCGTTTGCCCCCCCTCCTTTCCCTTTTTTCACTCTTTTTTCCCTTTTCCTTGCTGGGGAGCTATGCTTTCCCGAGGTTGCAAGTCAACACCTTCATTATTGTTCCTGTTATTCACTCAACTCATGCCTTTTAGCACCTCATATATAGATACATTTATGGATCTGCACATATATTGTATGTATGCATTCTCTTTCACAGTGATCAGTGTGTAGTAATTGGGTGGTTGCTTCTCCCCGCGGGCTGGGGAAACTGTACTGGTGGCCACCCTCCTATAGGCTCTTGAGATTTGATCATTACTTTTTGAAAGTGAATTAATAATTTTCTTAATACTTTATACTTATACACTCATATAGTTTTACTTCTCTACATGGGTTTATTTTCTTTTTCCCTTCCTCCTTTCACTCCAAAGTTGGTATAGGATGAGAATGATAAAAAAAACTTCCTTTTTGTACTTTTTTTTTGTATACGTGAGACTTTGTATGGAACTTCATAATATTAATAATAATTTTTATATATATTGTTTCAGCACTCTTATATTTGGAATCCCAGGTCCCGATAAAGCGGGGAACCCTGCAAAATGTGTTGACCTTTACAGGTTGATATCAAGGCCACATACATAATAACATCGGTTAGCTGATATAAGCAATTGTTTTTAAACATGTTTTTAACCTATGTATCCCTTATATGTTGAAATAAAGCGATATATTTTACACTATAGTTTTACAAACCTTTTGCTTTTGTCACACCATTAGAGGTATATTTAAAATCCCATTGAGCCCTCAGACCTTAGCCGTGTGTTATGGGAACTTTGATTAGGGTAATGCCATAGATCTCTATTATCCTCATGTTACATGTCCCCAGCTTTATTTTGCCTTCTGCAGCAGTGGCAGCCTGTCCATAGAGGGCGCCCGGGTGCCCGCCTTCCCTGTCCATGCGTCCGGCCCCCTGTTCTACGTATCAGAGCGCTGGACCATGGATTCCAATGTGGGGTGGGTGTTTTTTGAAGCACCTGATTAGAGCCAGGGGCTCTAATAGGCTTTAAAAAAAGGGTGGCCTTGGAGCGCAGAGCATTGAACTCTGAGCCCAGCCAGTTGTGTGACAATAGCAAATTCATTTTCGCTATTTTCACACTAAAGTACCTCACCGCCAATCAGGAGGCGGGTCGTGAAAACGTTTTCCTGATTGGCCAAGCGTGAGGCAATTCTATTGGATGCCTAGTGCTTTGGTGGAAGAGGAGACACACGGCGGAGGAAGCTTGAGGAGCGGACACCAGAGCCGCCGCTTCCCGCACTCCAGGAGAGAGGGAGAGTACACCAAAGCCCCGCCACAAGAGGGGGTAAGTGTCAGAACACCCGTGGCAGGGGTGCTGTCTCAGTGCCGCGCCATGGGGGGGTGTTGTTTGTTTTTCCTGCCCCCCCCCCCCAAAAGAAGAACCCACCAGCCACTGATCACCAGCCAAAAATGTAGCATGTCTATACTCTATGACCCTAATTTCCTCTATTAGGTCTGCAGTTTCTGATAGGCATATTAAGAATTACATTTACTAAACATTTTGTGCGCCCCTTTAGTGATATCAGGGGTCCCATTTGAGGCCCCTTTAGCTCATGAGTTGACAACCACTAGTGTTAACAGTACAGTATATGAAGTACCCCCTATCCTTCATCCCCTCAACAGTGCAGGATATATATCACCTCTGTCATACATCTTCTGATGGAAGGTGAGCGTTTTAACAAACAACGCAGGAATGTGACTATCAGGAAATCACCCTGAGAAATGTCATTGGTGGAGAGCGTGTAGATGGGATGTAGCAATGAGGCTGCAGGAGATCATTGTGTTTTTTGTGGCTTCATCTGGACAAACTCTGCCAATTAGTTCTTAGCAGTATTCTGACATCTTAACCACATGTCTACTGCAGAATTTTCTTTTCAATTTTTTTCACACATGCTAATGTAAATTTGTTTGCTACAAATTACTGTAAATCTCCCCTTCCCCTCCAAAAAAATTAAAGTATATCTTTCTTTTCTGAAAGCAGAGACCCTTGAGAATAAAATGGTGGTAGTTGCACTTTTTTTATGTTGCATGATATTTGTGCAGTTATTTATTAAATGCACATTTTCAGAAAAGCATACACTAAAATTAACTTCAGGGTAAACACAATACTATACCCAATTTTTTAAGTAAAATATAAAAGATGGGGTTGCTTTGAGTAAATAGATACCAAACATGTCAAGTCTTAACATTGCACATTC
Organism: Lithobates pipiens; assembly: GCF_037356315.1. Taxonomy (NCBI): domain Eukaryota; kingdom Metazoa; phylum Chordata; class Amphibia; order Anura; family Ranidae; genus Lithobates; species Lithobates pipiens. The sequence goes on along the minus strand of NW_027507686.1, from coordinate 38,809,145 downwards.
CCATAGAACCGAAAAAAAATTATGGTACCCCAAATTCTCCATAGGTGACACTCTAAAAGCGTTTATAGGTCATAATTTTTTAGTAAAGCATGAACTATGGCCCTAGAATTATTTCTCTTACTCCTATGTTCACAACGATACCTCACATGTGTGGGGCAATTGAGGTTTACTTACATGTGCCGCCCTATGCTATTTTATTTAAATGAGGGGGACGAGGGTGCTTTAATTTTTTTATTTTTTTTTATTTATTTTATACAATTCTTTTTTTTTTTTTTTTTTTTTACATTGCCAACACATAGGGGGTGCAAGGGCATGTGACAGGTCTGCCAACACATAGGGGGTGCAAGGTCATGTGGCAGGTCTTCTTTATAGTAACATTGAAGGTCTATTAGACCCCCAATTTCACCTCTTCCTCCCATTGCAGCTATTCTAGCACAGATCGGGCTGGAATAGCTGCATCTTTGGCAACATTAGCTGAGGAATGACAGGTGCTTTAAGAGCATCGTAAACGTAGTCGTAAAGTCATAAAGCCCATCACTGGCTCTTAAAGAGGTTGTAAACCCCGATGAGTTTTACTTCCTCTTTTGCTCCCAGCAAGGCCTGCAAATGAAAAGCATAATGGACTAATGTGCATCGTATACTAGCCCATTATATGACACTTACCTGCGAACGAAGCCTGTGCCGTCCCCTGAGCAGACCGCATCCATCTTCACCCCTCTTCCTTTCCGGGGCCACGGACTTCAGCTCTGTGACTGTCCGGAGTCACGTGACGTCACCCCCGCGCATGCACGCGTGAGTTGTCAGTCACGGCACACGTGAGGGAAGAAATGGCACAGTGATCCGTTTCTTCACAGCTTATGCACTGATGACGACATCAGCGCATTACATGTGAAATATCTCCACTACCTATAGGTAAGCCTTATTCTAGGCTTATCTATAGGTAAAAGTCACCAAAAAGGGTTTACACCACTTTAAAGCCGGTAGCTTGATTAAGCCACCTGTCTATTATGACGTTTTAAACATACCTTGGTAGAACAGAAGTTAAGGAAGTTAGACACTCTTTCAAGGTCATTGAGGTGCATGGTACAATAGAGAGGAAAACTGGTTTGTAAGAGGTGTGAAAAGAGGCTATTTACAGAAAAATGGAGAAACCATCCTTGAACAAGTTTCAACACATCTGTCTTCCACATATAATTCCATTTTAACATCTCTAACCTGGTGATTTGACAACAGTCCACAACTTCAACCATATACATTGAAGAGTCAATACATTTCCCAGATGTTCTGACACTATGGGATTCAATTCTGTATTTAGATCAGGATGGTTTCACAAATCACAACACTTCTCATCCTGTTCTTGAAAAATCAACATTTGCCTTGACATATTCCATGGTGTTTGAATTAAGATAACTAAGTTACCCATGCAGCTATATGCTAGGGGAATTTTACCAACAACCATTAGAAATGAAGAAGCGACTTAATCTAGTCTAGACTTTGTCAACCAGAGTTCCTTCAGAGGTTGCTAGGGGTTCCTTGAGCAATGAGAAATTCTTGCCTCTAAGATAAGTACCCACTGACAACAATGATCATTTTAACTATGTGAAAGGGCATGTTGCCCTCTGCAGAGCAATCCACTCTAAGCCTCTGTACACACGGTCGGAGATTTCGACAACCAAATCCGTCGGATTTTGTCCATTGGATCTTGTCCGAAACTGTTGCATACACACGGTCGGACTAAGTTGTCGAAAAATCCGATCATTCAGAACGTGATGACGTAATTTCGTTACGATGGGACTACGTTCAGGCTAGTAGCCAATAGCTTTGATGTAGGAATTTGATCTGAGCATGCGTGGCACGTCCGATCAAAATTCTCTACACATGATCGGAGTATGTCCGATCGAACCAGTTGGTCGGGAAATATTTCCAACATGTTGGAAAATTGGGTCCGACAGATATTCGGACGGAATCAGTCCGATGCATACCACACACAGTCGGATTATCCGACGACACGGTCCGATAGGACACATTCCGACAGATTCTCCGACCGTGTGTACAAGGGCTAAGCCTTAGTTGGTGGGGCAAAACACGTCAACTGGGTGTGGTAAATGGAATAGTGCAGGCCGAGGCCATCAAACACTTTACACGGGTCAGGTCCAGAGAGCGGCATCCTGAATGCTTGGTATCATTATTGTTGGGTGATTTATTTGGATGTCAGCCCTCGCATATCTGAGGATTGGGGGAGAGAATTTCTCCTCTCGCTTGGAGAAGTGCTTCAAGTATTTTCCAAGTCACAGCTTTTCAAAGAATGACAAGAGGTGAGGAGGCAATATGTTCCTCATTGCTTGTTTTTACCCCTAAAATCCTTCACCACCACACTGCATTGCACGCTGCTGCTGATTGGTTGACAACAAGCAAAAGGGGGGGGGGGGTAACATTTATTGAGCCTCATCACCCTTCCAGAGATCCTTGCTGTAAAGGCCAGTTATAGGCGGGAGCAGTGGCCATTTGTTTGTACTGTTAAAATACTGGAGCTATAATGCACTGGACACTTTTTCTGTCATAGTGCTATGGACTGGGTGTCCAGTATTCCCCTTTGCCTTCAAAGAGGGGTAGGCTCCCTCCAGGCTCATCTTCCCTCTGCCTATCCATTATAACGCATATGCTTCCATTCTGGAGGCTCTCAAAATGTATAGTTACGACTACAGGGGTGCCTTGATGAGCCCTGTAGCTTATGCATGTATTTGCAAATGTGTGCAAACTAAACTCCTGTTTTTAACGCATATTGTTATACAGGACAATTTGGTTGGCCACAGGCTGTTCGGTAAGTTAAGCTTTGGTTTTGGTTTTGTTTGATGTGGTTTTCAGTCCATTCATTTGACTGGGCTTAAATTGCACTGGATTGCAATAAGAGCAGTGCATACGCTACTTGTAAAAATGCCCTGTAACCAGATTGCATGGGTGGAATTCCTTCCACTGACCACACATGTAAGGAGTATTCTTCCCAGTGACCATTATACTAATGTAGTAAATATGAGTTGTATAGAAATTATTAGCAGGGGCTCCTTGAGACTGCAAAGTTATTTCAAGGTTTTCTCCATATTAAAAGGGGTGAGAAAGGCTGATTGAACTATTTACAGATTTATTTTCGCATACTTTATTAAAGGCCCACCCCAATTGTAAATGAATCCCCTTTGGTGTACAGGCTATAATCTCTGATTATCTCTATTGAATGATCTAAATAACGCAACTGCTCCAAAACATCCTGCAATGCTCCTCCGTCTTATAGTACAGCTGGATGCTAAAGCCCAGTGGCCGGCCTCAACTCCACACTGCACACAAGTCAGAAAAGAATGGGCTGAATGCCAGAAACCACAGAAAAGTTCAAACACATCCAATGGTGTCACTACCTGTAATGCTTTACCCCATGCAACCCTCCTCAGTTTGGGAAATCTTCAAAAAACTGTAAAAACACACAGGAGGGCGGAAATGCCTATTGCATTTTCCTGCCGCATCATGGCAGCATACACCTATGGGTTGTGGCTCCGCCCCCGCAACCTGATAGGACCGTTTGACTATTAAATCTTGAGAGGGCCTCTTCCTCAGTATTCTACTTTTTTTCCTCACCTGAGAAGACCGGACATCACCCCTTACCGCTATCACCCCAGCCAGGTTCAAGCCTCTCCTGGGTGGAAGTCCTACCTGTGCAGCCTCTAAATGAGCTTAATGGAGGAATCCCCACTCTGATGGTCTCAGGGGTACCATTCTTATCTTTACAAATCTTAAATAGATTTATCATGCAGCGGCCTCTAACCTGTATTTTTTCAGTATGTTCTGTTCTTTTTCTTTGCTGAGCTCTGTAGTTCCTCTCTCCTCCCTCCTCAGGCGCCGATGTTTGGATTCTTCAGCGCATGCGTTGGCGGCCAATACCTCGCTGTTCTATCTGTTCGCCAGTTTCCAAGATGGCCCCCGGACGTTGCGGGACATTTCTGCGCATGCGCGGGATTATGTCGGCGCTGCGGACGGCGGTGGTGCTGAATTTAAAAAACAGCATTTTTTCATTGTGTACTGTGGCTGCTGCTGCATTTCTAATAAGATCGTTTTGAGAGTTTTTCCGATCGTTTTTCTGTCTGGTTTCCTTCGGATCTTAAGGTCAGTCTCTTTGTTTCTTGGGGTTTTTTCTTTTCTTGCAACTCTGCATATCTCCCTACCTGCCTTTTTGCACACTGACTTCCATTCGTTTTTAGGAATCACTCTTCATGGAGGCCGCTGCCCCAGCAGACCATCGCCAGCCTAATAGGTAAGTGGGGTCAACTTGGCAAGTACGAAGAGGAAAAAGAGAGCCTGTCACTAACGCTGTCTAATTTGACAGCCCTATCAGGTCATCCAGATCATCGCACTCAAGGCGCTCGAGAAGAAGTCTCTCAAGTCATAGACAAAACTGAGACCATGGCAGAAGCCGTTCAAGGCGCAGAGAGAGTGGAGGTCACAGGAGGAGTCGATCAAGGTCCTACTCTTGACATGGCCACTCCTACCAAAGAAGATCCCCCACGCACAGACATTCTTTTCGCGCTCGGAGTCTCCGTCCATCTGGAAATTCATGCTGGATTTGTGGCGCAATTATTCAGTCCAATTCTTCCATTCCTTGTAAATAAACTTCTTCTGCTCATACCCACCCAGTTTTGCGAGTTATTCCCCATAGGTGTATGCTGCCATGATGCGACAGGAAAACGGAAAATTGTATACTCACCTTTCCGTAATTTTACTTTCCTGTTGCAACGCATGGCAGCATACAGATGCCCACCCGTCTGAGGTGAGGTGTCTATATATTGAGAATACTGAGGCAGAGGCCCTCTCAAGATTTAATAGTCAAACGGTCCTATCAGGTTGCGGGAGCGGAGCCACAACCCATAGGTGTATGCTGCCATGAGATGCAACAGGAAAGGAAAATTACGGAAAGGTGAGTATACCATTTTCCGTTATCTCCACTAAAATGTATTGGATCCAAAAGACAAAAACATACTCACAAGCATTAAAAGAAACAGGCGTATTGCATCACAACTCAAGCCTTAAAGCACTGTCATCTAACCGTGTGTACCACAATTGGAAGGCTAACGTGCTTCAGGGGGACATTCTCCCTTCGTCAGGGCTAACGCCCCCTGAAATGCGTTAGCCTTCCAACTCTGGTATACATTGTTAGATAACATCACACCTGGAAGTGTGATGTGATATGGCTGCTCCTTTTAAAGTTTGTGAGTATGTTTTTGTCTTTTGGATCCAATAATGGTAATGCACTAGGCGTTTGCGCCCTTCTGTGTGTTTTTACTGTTTGCATGTCAGAGATGTTGAAACATCCAATAGATTTAATTAATAAGCAATGGGAATGAGATGCACATATAGGAAACCTCTCTAGGCCCATAACGCATTTCATCCCTATGATTAAGCCCTGTAATAGGTGAAACGTGTTACAGACATGGCTTCAAGTGGGAAGCTGTGGGAAGCCTGTGTGTGCTGTTCATTCTCATTTCCTGTCCATGAAATCTATTGAATGTTTCAACATCACTATCATGGAGCCCGTTCCTTTTTAACTTGTATGATTGTCTCTACAATTAAGTCTGACTTCTATCATGCTACTGACAACAACAGCTGTCTTAACCAAAATCTCTGGGCAGAGCCTGCTGGATCAGGCTGCAATGGGCTATATAAAACTTACATTATAGTGAATTGAGTGGACTATCTGACTTTGGTACAGTTTAATTTTATCCTTCATAGCTACAGTATAGCAACTCAATGATTGGTTTCACTTGTTGCCAGCAGTTGCTGTTTCTGAATACCCCTGCTGTGTAATTGTGGCTTTTGTGCCTACATTTATATGGGGAGGTATATATGACTTTGGAACAACAACAGATGTGCAAGATCTTACAGAAAAGAGAAGTATACATGTAGAAAATGAGAAATGACTTTAAGTGCAAAAGATCAAAGACACATGGGGACACAAAACCCAGATCTATACTTACAGTTTGTGTTGTTATGGTAACCTGCGATAAATGCACACTCGGTTACCAAATGCGCATTACCCTTTGTTTACACAGCAATGCTTATTGCCCCACATGGTTATGACTTGATAAGGGATCCCTTGCTAATAATCGACCAGCTAAAGTAAAATAAAGTCATCATGTAGTAAAAGCTAAAAAGGTTACTTTCAACTTTGGTCAGCTTACGGCTTTTCATTTTGCATTTTTTTGCAATTGGTTTTATACACAGGGGCAGCATGCTGCCTTGCTTCAATGGTATTCTAGGTTGATTTTCTAGCAGGGACCTACGCTGCTGCCAAGGTACATCCAAAATCCATACCAGACCATTATCTGAGCATGCTGCCGAATGACCAGGAAGGGAGATGGGATGGGGGGACAATGGTGGGGGTACCTTGGCAGGGAAAACATCTATCAGAGCACTTTGTCTTCCTGTCGATGAGGATACTTTTAACTTTTGTTAGCTCCAGGCTTTTATTTTGTATTTTTTTCCTGCTTAGTTAGTTACGTACACAGCATAGTGACTTCGGCAGGCCATAGATGATGCATTTCTTTTTTGTTCAACCAGTGGATTGCTTGATGCTGATGGGGGAATCCTTCCCACGGAGCTATTTAATGACAATGGGGGAGAGTTCCTGCTGTCAGAATATAATAATCAGAATTGCCGGAAACGACCAAGAAAAAAATTATGGACAGTCTGGTATTGAAACTGATCGAGATGGACGGTGGAAGGGTGGAAATTTGTCTGGTCCCTGCTAAACTGGATGAGCTTTGGCATTCTAGGTTTATTTCTAGCAGGGACCTCTGCCGAGAAGTTCCCCCCAAAATCTATATCAGGCCATTATCTGAACATGCAGCCTGGCTGGTAAGCAAATGGGGGTAGCTACCCCCCCACCATACCAGATTAAATGCCCTCAATATGGAGGGTAGTTTCCCAGGGGTAAACCCCAGGCAAAGCTACACATTTTGATGAGGGGACCTATACTACTGATGCTTTATATCAGACCTTTTCCCAAGCATTCAGATACATTTTTCATAAACCCTATCCATAATGTTCTATAAAATGATAAGGACCTGATCATATATAGTGCTGTGACCTGTCTTTTACAGCACTGGAAGAATGCAGGTCACCTCTAGGACACCCAGAAAACAATTGTTTTCCATGTGACCTATTAACAATGCAACATACCCCAGGGAAGCCACTAGGTTGATGAGCCTTTTGAGATCCTCTGCCCTTATCACTCCAACACACCCCTTCTATTAAATTAACAAGACCAGATTAGGTAAACTCTGTCTGTATTGATAGTAAACTGGTTAAATGAAACAGAGTAATACAAACTGTGACCAAGATAAGATAACATAAACGCCTACACAGAATAGTTCTATACCAGATTTGTGTGCAAGAAACAACACTACAGGCCCAGGTTTTACCAACCAGCATAAACTGTAACAGAGTCACCTAATAATAGTAATGTAGGGGCAGCTAGAAACTGATATTATAAACCCCTGGAGGCTACATTGCCTTAGGCCCTGGAGTGACTCTGTTTAGACCAAGCCTTCCTGCAGGACTTCAGTGTTCAGAAAAGTGGAAATTGCTAAAGTCTATGTAAACACTATGAGACAGAAGGGATAATCTCCAAAAAATCAAGAAGAAAAAAAAAATCTGCCGGCGTGGTTGGGGCCTTTTTACTGCACTATAGATGATGCTAAGTGGCTTCCCGATTCCTCCAGTTTGAGGGAGGTGTTTGATGAAGAGTTCTAGTAGGAGGAACCTGCACAGAGCTTAACAGTAATGAAAAGGTCAGCAACAAATGCAGAGGGGAGTTAAGTAGTTCTGAGCTATTAGAGTAATCCAAAACAGGCGGTATAGAATTTCTCAGTGGTATGCAACATAAGAACAGTAGTGCAATCCTTCACTTCAGCTGTGTGTATGAACAGCAGAGGGGCCCCTAATGGCTGTGGGTGCAGATGATGACTGGTGAACCCCCTTGGTATGGCTGTGGATGCATATGATTAGGCACCACTTTTTTTTAAATTACATCTCCCACAATCCTTGGCTTAACAACGCCTCCTCCCTCCAGTGTGATGTCAGCCAACTCAGGATGGGCATGGAAAGTCAATGGATCATAGTTTACAAACATTATGGGACTTGTTGTTCCAGAACAATAATGCCCCGTACACATGATCAGACTTTCCGGCTGGCTTGGTCCGGCGGACCGGAATCCATCAGACAATTTGATGTGCAGGCTCCGTCTGACTTTTTCTTCCCAAAAGTCAGACGGACCTAGAAATAAAACATGTTTTAAATCTTCCCGCCGGAAGTCCGATATTAATCCGCACCCAGTTCCTATCAAAAAGTCCATTCGTCTGTATGCTGGTCTGATGGACCAAATACGATGCAAGGACAGCTACAGCACCTGCCCGCGAGAATGTTTCCAGTGCGATCCTATCGCGCTGCTTCTCGACTGCAGGATACTGTACACCCCACGCTCGCTGCAATAGGAAAAACACATTTTCCTATTGCAGCGAGCATGAGAGATAGGCGGCAATGTCTGAAAAAACGGTGTGGGGGTCCCCATAAAGTCCATACCAGACCCTTATCCGAGCACGCAGCCCGGCCGGTCAATAAAGGGGGTGGGGTCAAGCGAGCCCCCCCTCCTGAACCGTACCAGGCCGCATGCCCTCAACATTGGAGGTAGGTGCTTTGGGGAAGGGGGGTGCCCCGCGGCCCCCCCAACCCCAAAGCACCTTGTCCCCATGTTGATGAGGACAAGGGCCTCTTCCTGACAACCCTGGCCGTTGGTTGTTGGGGTCTGTGGGTGGGTGGCTTATCGAAATCCGGGAGCCCCCTTTAATAAGGGGGGCCCCCAGATCCTGGCCCCCCACCCTATGTGAATAAGTATGGGGTACATCGTACCCCTACCCATTCACCTGGGGGAAAAAGTGTCAAGAAAAAAAACACACTACATAGGTTTTTAAAGTAGTTTATTAGGCAGCCTCGGGGGTCTTCTTCCGATTTCAGGGATCTCTTCCAACTTTTCCGTGCTTTCCGTTTTTTCTCCCGTTCTCTGGCCTTTTCTCCTGCTCTCCGGTTCTTATTCTGGGCTCCTCCGCTTTCTTCTGCTCTTTTGCCGCTCTTTTGCTAGTGGTGGCCCGGCTTTCTCCTTCGTCGTCGCCATCGTCATCTTCTTCTTCCTTCTTCTGTTCTTCCGATGTTGACACGACGCTCTCTCCCGCTGTAATGCCATGGATGCGGTGCGCGATGACTTATAAAGGCATAAGAGGCATGGTCACCGGGTGATGTCACCCGGTGACCCCGCCTCTTATGACGTCACAGTTACAGCATGCCCCATGCTGACAGGGCGCACGTGATTGCATGGTAGCAAATTTAAAGGGACATACAGGTACACCCATTTGCCCAACCGTGCCATTCTGCCGACGTACATCGGCGTGCGTCGGTCGGGAACCGGATAAAGTGGAAATGTAGGCTAATAAATCTAACTTTTCTCAAAAACATTCTGGTCTGGTTGTATTCCTGCAGCTCCAGCTTATCGGTGTCAGTGGGCAGCTGCTGCAGGGGAGAGGAGGGATCTCCAACAACGGCAGGGCCATGGGAGCCTTTGAGTGATGTCATGGCTCATTGATATCACAGACATTGTCAGGCTCTCCCTTAACCGGGCTGGATTAAAGATAGGTAATAATTTTTTACACAGGGTATGCAGGATAGGTAAAAGGAGGGGTTGGGGTGACATTTTTAAGAAAAATTGAAGGTGTTGAGCTCTGAAACCTTCCTGCGTGAAAAAAAAAACCTACAATAAATTAGGTCACTTTATACTACCATTAAAAACGGGATAGATCCAGAGCCACACAGGTTAACCGTATGGTACTCGTACTGTATGAATTGTGTCATCTCTGAGAAATTGGTTAAAATTCATTCTCAGACAAAATTGTTATTTTGCATTCATATGGAGAAACAGGGCAGGATTAGTGTTTAGCAATGTAATCTTGCTCAGTTCTGTCTCTTTCAATCAAGAAACCTCAGCTTCTCTACTCAGTCTATTCCAAAGTAAAAGAAAAAAAAAAAAGTCCAATTGGAATTATCATCGCTTCTTGAAAGAATTGGAATTGGTTTTTACATTGAAATGAGACCGCAGTGGGGAGATTCTAGCAGGCAGCTCAGAGAAGACGTTTACAGAAATAAAGGGAAATATTAAGGAATAAAAGCTTGTTCGTTGGTGAGATGAAAACTGTGGGTGCCTTCGTCATTACCCCTGGGCCCCCCACTCAACATTCGGCGTTGATGACTAATCCTCGCTTTAAAAGATATTAATCCCATTCATTTTGATGGAATTGAACTCCACTCCATCACAGAGGAGAGATTTTTCACAGCTGCAAAATATAAAATAGTAGTTAGTGCACTAAATATCCACTTGAGGGTTGTCATGCAGGAGCGCGAGCTGGCCAGGAAGAGCGCTTATACCCAGAGCTCTTCATTTTTTTAATCAGTTTGGAGAAGCGCTCAGCTAAAACATATACAGTATGATCGTCTGACTGTAGATCTAAGTCATGTAATAAAAAAACATTAATGTCTCTGACAACTCCATCATATGGAAAAAGGCATAAAACTGGAAGCCTGAGATCTGTAACCATAGCCCCCTGCTGTCCCTGATTTCGAGGGACTGTCCCTAATTTAGAGCAAAGTCCCTCATTCCTCTTCATTTGTCCCTCAATTTTGTCTGATCTATATAGCTGTATATTAAAATGCACTAGTTATCTTTTTAAAACATTTCACAGTGCTAAACCTTTCATCCAATTTCAAAATTTCTGCATTTGTAAATTTCAAAAGCCAATTTAAAGGAATAGTAGTGTTAAAGTGGTTGTAAACCCTTACAGACCACTTTGGCCTACAGATAAGCCTAGATTAAGGCTTACCTGTAGGTCCAAGAAATATCTCCTAAACCTACATGGTTTAGGAGATATTTGCAAAAAGACAGGCTCCACTGTAGCAGCGTGCAGGCGCGCTGAGCTTGCCGCTGCTAACGGCGATATGCCGTTAGTGGCGGCTCCTGTGCGCATGAGCAGGAGTGACGTCATCGCGGCTCCGGCCAATCACGGCGCCGGAGCCACTATACCCGGAAAGAAGATGGATGCTCCGTGGAAGAGGGGACAGCGGTGACATCACTGGCTCCTGTGTCAGGTAAGTGCACATAATGGGCTACTATACGATGCATAGTAGCCCATTATGCTTTACCTTTGCAGGGAAACAAAGAGGAAAGCATTTGTCAGTTAAACAATTTTTTTTTAAATTCTCCTTTAAGGTGGCGTGGCAGTGGGTGTGTCCTATGCCTACATACTTTTGTTTATAGGTGTCACTTGTTCCCATCTCAAAATTTTGGGAAGTATGCTGTAACTGTAGTGTCTCTGGACAGCGGCGGTCCTGTACTTACCACTAAATTACAATCAGTTTTGGATATGTGATGGTTGGGACATCTAAAGTGTTAGCATGCTGTTTATACAGGCATGGGTACAAAAAACATTCCCAGATATTATACTGCAAAAATAACATTACCATAACACTACAACCTAGTGGCAGAACTAAGGACCGCCTCCTGCACATTTACTTTGGCAGAATGGCACGGCTGGGCACATCAATGTACAGGTAAGTGCCCAGCCGTGGGTCACGCTCGTGCCGCCGCCGGCACGCTCGCGACCTCCTGAGCTCCGTGACCTTGGCCGCAGGACCCGCGGACCCGGTCGCCGCTGGTGTCCCGCGATTGGGTCACAGAGCTGAAGAACAGGGAGAAGTCTGTGTAAATAAACCTCTCCCAATGCTTCCTACTGAGGCTGTCACTGATCGTCTGTTCCCTGTTATAGGGAAAGACGATCAGTGACGTCAGATGCCAAGCCATGCCCCCAACAGTAAAAAAACACACCCATCACACGTAACCCCTCCCCGCCCCCTAGTGGTTAACCCCTTCACTGCCAGTGTCATTTACACAGGAATCAGTGCATTTAAATAGCACTGATTGCTGTATAAATGACAATGGTCCCAAAAATGTGTCAAAAATGTCCGATGTGCCCACCATAATGTAGCAGTCACAATAAAAATCGCTGATCGCCACCATTGCTAGTAAAAAAATATATATTAATAAAAATGCTAGAAAACGATCCCCTATTTTGTAAATGCTATAACTTTTGCGCAAACCAATCAATAATCGCTAATTGTGATTTTTTTTTACCAAAAATATGTAGAAGAATATGTATCAGCCTAAACTGAGGAAAAAATAATTTTTTTTTATATATTTTGGGGATATTTATTATAGCAAAAAGTAAAAAATATTGAATTTTTTTCAAAATTGTCGCTCTATTTTTGTTTATAGCGCAAAAAATTAAAACCGCAGAGTTGATCAAATACCACCAAAAGAAAGCTCTGTTTGTGGGAAAAAAAGGACGCCAATTTTGTTTGGGAGCCATGTCGCACGACCGCGCAATTGTCAGTTAAAACGACGCAGTAGCGAATCGCAAAAAGGGGCCTGGTCCTTTGACTGCAAATTTGTCCGGGGCTTAAGTGGTTAATATAGTGTTCTCTCTTGTGGAGCTACTTGGTCATTTCTTGTTTCTCTGCGTGCTCATTTTTCCAATAAAGCAAGAAGGGCTCAGGGTCCTTGTAACTTCATGTGTACTAAACTGAAATTGTAAAAAAATGTTTGCACTTATGCTAGCGATAAACAAACTATAAATGTCCGGCACTATGTATGTACATGGTTTAGTTCCAGCTGTTATGGGTGAAAGACGGCTTGGAGAGGTGGAGGTGGAAGCAATAAAAAAATGTACATAGAAAACCACTAGCACTTGGAAGGGCATCTTGATTGCAACATTAAAAAAAATGTATGCAAAATATAGTCAGACCAGACATAGTTCCAATACCCACATTTTTTTTTTATTGTAAAACATATCTCCCAAATTTCTGAGATGGGAATGAGGGACACCTATTAGCAAAATTATGTAGGCATGGGACACACCCCCGCCATGCCCCCTTTAAGGATAATTATACAAAACAAAATCAATTGGTTAAACCCACACGTGCCTTTTTACCACTATTATTCCTTTATATTGGCTTTTAGAATTTACAAATACAGCAATTTAGAACTTGGATGAAAAGTTTTGCACTGTAAGGCCCCTTTCACACATGCGGACGATATGTCCGTATTTCATCCATCCGTTTGCGGATGAAATACGGACATACATTCATCCCTATGGGATAGCGGGTGTCTGCGGATGAGCATCCGCAGACACCCGATTTCGTCCGCCTCCGCAATTGTCCAATTCTGCAGACGGAGGAAAATCCTATTTTTCTATCCGTCTGCAGAGCAGATCGGACGAACACGGACAGACGGTCCGTGCTCGTCCGATCCCCATAGAGGAGAGCGGAGAGCTGACAGGGCGGTCCCCGCACAGTGTGCGGAGACCGCCCTGTCCGCAGCCAGCTCAGCGGGGACAGCGGAGCGATCTCCGCTGAGCGAGTGGATCTTCACGGGGCGGATCATTACTGATCCGCCCCGTGTGAAAGAGGCCTTAAACACTTTTTTGATAAGTAGTGCATTTTATACACAACTATATAGATCAGGCCAAAATGAGGGACAAATGAGGAGGAAAGATGGACAGAGGGACTTTGTTCCAAATGTGGGACAGTCCCTTAAAATCAGGGACAGTTGGGGGCTATGTTGTAAAGGCAATTATATGTCCAGGAGGAGTCCAATAATAAACATCAATCAAAGACAATAGATGAACCACACAAGTAACAGATCCATAAGTAATAGCATGGGTGGCAGAGGTGTCTGGAGGTTTGTTTTGACAATAGTTAATGAATATTAGTGAATTAAGAAAAAATGGTTGCTGTAACGGTTTAAGTTTGTTATTCAAGTCCATCTAAATGTGCTAGTACATCTAATGCCGCGTACACACGATCAAACAATCGGGTGGAAAAGTCCGGCAAACTCAAGTCCGCCGGACAATCCCCTCGTGTGTAGCCTCCGGCGGACTTTTTTTACCCAAAAGTACGGCGGACTTAGAAAGTAGTTTTTCACTCCAATCTTCCCGCCAGACTTGCATTGCGGTGGACAATCCGGCCGTGCGCATGCCAGTCCGCTGTACTTTTGAAATTAACGGACTTTTCCCGCCTGGAGAAAAGTCCGCTCATTTTGAGTGGGTCTCCAGGTAGGCGGGGCCCGCGAAGGAGACGTCGCTGGCCCCGCCACCTGGTATGGACTTAAAGGGGAACCCCAACGCCGAAAAAATCGGCGTGGGGGTCCCCCCCAGGTCCACATCAGACCCTTGTCCGAGCACGCTACCCGGCCGGCCAGGAAAGGGGGGCGAGCGAGCGCCCCCCCCTCCTGAGCCATACCAGGCCACGTGCTCTCAACATGGGGGGTGCCTTGGGGAAGGGGGGCCGCGCGGCCCCCCACCCCAAAGCACCTTGTCCCCATGTTGATGAGGACAAGGGCCTCTTCCCGACAACCCTGCCCGTTGGTTGCCGGGGTCTGCAGGCGGGGGGCTTATCGGAATCCAGGAGCCCCCTTTAATAAGGGGGCCCCCGGATACCGGCCCCCCACCCTATGTGAATGAGTATGGGGTACAATGTACCCCTACCCATTCACCTGTAAAATAAAGTACAAAAAAACACAACACACAAGGCCGGCCATGTAGCGTGCTCAGACAAGGGTCTGATGTGGACCTGGGGGGGGGACCCCCACGCCGATATTTTCGGTGTTGGGGTTCCCCTTTAAGTCCATACCAGGTAGCGGGGCCAGCGACATCTCCTTCGCGGGCCCCGCCTACCTGGAGACGCACTCAAAATGAGCGGACTTTCCTCCGCGTGTGTGGGCGAGTCCGTTCATTTCAAAAGTAGGGTGGATAGTACGGCGGACTTAGTACGCCGTATTAGTCCGCTGAAAAAGTGCTGTGTGTGAGCAAGTAGCCCGTTCGGAAAGTCCGGCAGACAGTCCAGCGGGAAGTCTGCCGGACTAAGTCCGCCGGATAGTCAGCTACGTGTGTACGCGGCATAATACTACTTTCTCCAGGGGTTGACATTGCTTCTGTCCTAGGGTGGTTCCATTGCACCTCTATCCAAAGTGGAAGCACGCTAATGCAGGCCATACATGGTCAAATTTCGAGCGAATTTTCTTTTCAAAATCAGAAAATTCGTTTTTTTTGTGATCCGATGATGCCACCATTGATTTTCGAAATTCGGCTGACCAAGCCTTCAATTTCACCTCATGTCGCTACAGAAAAGAATTTTCTTGGCCGGGAATCTTCTTTTCTCTCTGTAGATTTTCTTTTATCTTCGTAAATTTTCTTTTCTTATTACATTCCCCGCACGATTCTCCCATCATTGATTAGAAAATCGTTAGTTTTTCAAAAAATTTCCAACATGACCGATTCCTCAAATTTTATTTCCGCATGAAAATCTACTGTTGCTGCAGCCCACTAATGGTGCGAAATTCATACGAAAATTCTTAGATACGATTTTCGAAAGAAAATTCTTTCGAAATTCGAACAGTGTATTGCCGGCATTAGGCAGTAAGTGTGTTATAGGCCAGATCACCAGGTAAAAAAATAAAATAAAAAGCCTAAATAAAGAAAACTAACAAAACCACCAAATTAAGAGTTTGTAAGCTGCAATATTTTACATTTTTTGGTTATGTGTTTAGACTTTAAATTAAAAACAAAAAAGGAAAGGGTATACCTTGCAAATTTGACACCCAGAGAGGATCATATTTAACATCTTCCTGCAACAAAATTATTTTCAGCAATTTTAAAAATAATAATACTATTAATAATAATAATAATAATAATAATAATAATAATAATACTAATAGTCAGGAAAGTAAGGAAGAGAAAATAGTAGTGTAGTGTCCTATTACATTGGCGTTCAGTGTGCAAGGCGTCTTACATTTGCATTTAAATGTAACAATAGGGTGATCTTTTATATCTGCTGGAGGTTTGGCTTTAAGAATTTGTAAATCATGCACACTGACGTTCCTAAACTTCACTTTTTGGAGATTTTGGCATTGTTTGCCATAGCCCCTGAACACAACTTGATTAAAGCCTACGTGTCCATGCACACATATGCTTTTACGAGAGTTTAGGAGCAGCTGTGTTAGAGGCAGTCAAATGTTCCTCACAAGAACACAGATAAATTGCATTCAGGAGAGGAGAGTTTTTGTAGAACAACGCTGGATGCGGCAAAAACCCGTGTAAACATGCGATAACGCTAGGCATGGTTAGTGCTTTCATTTCAATGCCCAGAATAAATTATTATTCAGGCTAATAAAATTAATTAATGCCCAAGCGGATGCTGCTAAACATGGGTAAAATGCAACTAAACACGGTACACATAATTACCAGCATCCAATATTTTTCTGCTGCCAGGAGAAAGGCATCTAGGGAACATCCAGTGTGCATGAACCCTAAGGGCTCTTTTAACCTTGCCTCGACTTCAATACCTCAACACAAGTCCATGTTTTACCATACTCTATCTCCTCAACATTTAATAGGACATGTTACTTTCCTACAATTTCTATGCACCCACAGTACCACCCTGTGATGGTGTAGTTGTGATATATTGTCTATTATAATCACTATGCCAAGGTAATTTAGAATAGAGTTCTGTTCCACTGGACTGGGTTTAAGTCATGAATCAGCAGAATTAGCAATAAACAGTACATATAAGCATTAACTGCAATGTGAATAAAAATACTATAACTAGTATAGAGTGTACTCTAGGAGTTGGCTAGGATACTGTGCAATGTCCCCTGAGTGGTACCTGTTAACATAAGCAATAGGTGGAGATCTCTGTGTAACAGCTGCAAAGGGTCTTTAGTTCTAAATCTTCAGCCGGTTAGCGTTGAGGCCAAGTTCTACCATTGATACACATAAGAATAGTCCCAATCAAGCTTGTAGACAACAATAAGGCTACTAGATGGCTGTATTGTCAGTTCCTAAAGGGCTCAGTGTATCTATCAGCAGATAGTATATCCCCACAGAAGCAGATCACCAGTCTCAGCAATATTGCAACTCACCATCTACTTTGCTCTGCACCCAGGTGACTCTGGGTGTCAGCACACCTGGACTCAGAAATTGAGTCCACCATGTAGGAGACGCTATCGCAAGCAGCTGCCTCCCACGTGGTGGACTCCATTTTTGAAAGGCTAAAGAGATTTAAGTCCTAGCCCTTTCTTGTTACCTATGAAGGATCTCTATGTTGTAAATATGAGAGACATGCATTATAAGCTTGTTCAGTGTTAAGGTCTACTTTTACTGAAAATCCCCCTCTTGCTCCAGTAATGGATTGCTGTCAACTTTGAATAATTCTGTGTTATAGCCATAATTGACTACATGGGTGTTTCTAAGTGACAATTGTGGACTATTTGATCACATTTTTTGGACTAACTTCTACAAGTTATATAATATCTACTTTAGCGCAAGAGAAAGCGAAATCCCATGAAACATGTTAAGCATCAGTAGATTACTCTGACCTATGCCAATTTTCTTGGACTACAATATCCTTCAACTAAACAGCAGCTGGGGTATCTTTTTTTCACTGAAATGGTCTAGGTCAGTGATGGCGAACCTTGGCACCCCAGATGTTTTGGAACTACATTTCCCATGATTCACATCCACTCTGCAGTGTAGTTGAGCATCATGGGAAATGTAGTTCCAAAAAATCTGAAGTGCCGAGGTTCGCCATCACTGGTCTAGGTCATTTGCGTATACTGGAAGTCTTGATCTGATTGTATATTTTTCCTATGTTTTTATTAATGAGTTTTATGGAATTAAATAAAATCATTGATTTTAATTACTTTGTGCTGATAACGTCCATGTTTTCACATCCTCTTTCTTCTCAATAGTGATTATAATATATGGAAAGTAGTGTTGCGCAGTACTGGATAGGTAGATATTAACCTGAAAATGTAATAAATTATGTCCGCATCACAGTAATTAAAAGAATAGGTGTGCTGTCACCCAGACTAGAAAGGGTGATATATAGGAGGCCAGAATTGGCAAAATGACATAAAAAATGATGCTAAAGTGTGAATAAATCTGTGTGAGTGTCCTCTACGTCACAATGTGAGTATCATAATACATAAATAATCAACAAAATAAAATAGTGATTCTTAATGCGATTAACAGAAAATCGCATAAACAGTGCCAGTGCTGAACGGTGAATAAAACTATACAAATGTCTACTACACCATAAAATAAAAACCAATATACATACAAAAAGTCACTAAAAAACAGGATTATGTAAAAAGAACTTAATAGTGACTAAGAAATCGCATACAGTGCCAGTGCCAAGAATTATTGTAGATAAATGCGTATAAATGTCTTTATACCATATGCTGAATCGTGTGGGTGCGGTGAACTTATATAAACGTGCGACATAAAACAAAGGATAAAACGTGTAAAAAACCACAAAGAGATAAGATCTCTTAAAAAAATATAAATAAAATAAAATCGCAGTAAATGTGCACAGTGATTTAAAACTATATCAACCAATAAATATAGTTAAAGGGGTTGCACAATCACATATATCAGGTTAGTGTCCATTCAAGATGTGCAACAACTGGTGGCGATTATATCCAAAATCGCATGCAACAAAAACGCATATGGTGCTGGTATTCGATTTTTTTGTGCACTATAAGATAATGATGCAATCGGTGATTGTGTTGGTGATGGTGACTATATCCCACGTGGTCCTGTGTGCTCAGGGTATGGATGTCCCCTTACCTTACAGCTGTAAGGTAACAGCGTTTGACATATGTATCCTCAGGGTTCCTGGTAATCCTTATCCCTCGAGGTCCTATTCTTGTGGCCCCAAAGACCTGACGTCTCCTGCCTATTGCGCCGTGTTGATCTCCTCAAATGGACGCTCAGCGATACTCAGCATGGGGGGGGGGGGGTTGTTAGGTTGCCTCAGCGGTAGATTTATGTGAGGGTTAATGATTAGTGATTTAGTTAGTTTATATAGTATATTATTATTATATTATATAGTTAGTGATTATAATGTCTAGCGGACTGTGTCTGAACCTACGTTCTGTTCATTCATGCTCAAACCACCATTTATTCTAACCCATACCTATTCATTGAGTTCATTTACCACAAAATGGTCTTGCGACTTTTTCCTGGTACTACTGTAATTCACAACCAAGTTAAAACTATCTATACTTGTGTTCCTATAAGTGCTTGCAGTAACTTTCACTCAAGCAAGTGCGTCAGAGGGTCTGAGGGTATTCTTGGAGTTTAGGCAGAGAACCAAAATCACTAACCGGCTTCTGCAGGGGTAGCAATAAAAATATTAATAGCAAGAAAAGTAAGACAGATAGAGAATCTACTAGTGCTATTTTAAATTGGTGTTCAACGGGATAGATCCCTCACTTTGTTTTGCATCATGATTAGACAAGCGGGTGATCTTTCATATCTGCTTGAGTTTCAGCTTTAAGAACTTGTAGACCAACACCTAAACTCCAGTCTGAATCTTTCAAAAAGAATGAACAGCAGTAGGCTTCACAGAATTGTTATTTCTTGTTTATCCCCTGCAGAAGCCTCTTTTCTTTTCCTTTCACACGCCAGTATGCAGAGATTGTAATACTAATGAATTATTATTGCATAATCTTGAAAAAAAGGCCATGGGACAGAAAAGAATGTGATTTCATTGTGTAGAGATAATAATTCCCTTTCATATTTCTCCTAGTTCTTGACTCGTACACAGATTTTAATCATACAGATGCAATTACCGCCGCGGCTCCGAACACAAAAATTTGTAAATAAACTGACATTTCTATTGCATATATTTATTTATATATGTAAACAATTTGCCTACATTACAAGCTGTCTATTTAAAAATGGGAATCATTTTCATATAGCATGACTAGGCATATTGCTGATAGAATGGGAACACTGCTGTTCACGTACATTTCATTAGCT
Source organism: Lithobates pipiens (assembly GCF_037356315.1). Classification (NCBI taxonomy): domain Eukaryota; kingdom Metazoa; phylum Chordata; class Amphibia; order Anura; family Ranidae; genus Lithobates; species Lithobates pipiens. Next base: position 38,789,130 of record NW_027507686.1, on the reverse strand, counting down.
CAGCGGAAAAATGGCTCTACGATAAATGAGCTAAGCAAGATAAAGAACTGAAATGTGATGGCCACTGCAGTCGGGTAATGGGAGATCATTTTGAACGTTCTGGTTCCTTAAAAAAAATGATTTAATGTCTAGCTTGAAACGGGTATTGTTAAGCTGCCCTTGCTAGCTCAGAACATTCAGCTGAGGACAATGCCACCGGGGTCGCCCTACTTGTACTTAGTGCACAGGTCACGTCACGTCTATGGTTCTTCTAAGGCTGATAAAGCCTAGTAGGATAAAACAGTATTGTTCAAGCCAAGTAGTAGTTAATCAAATTCAACTGGACTTGTTGTGCAGTGATGATGACTTTTCAATACTTATTTAAGTAGATTCGTCAACTCTAATGGTTATTGTTCCTGACTATTTCATCAATTCTGTAGTATATGTACTTGAATATATTTTTATGTTAGCTTCCTGTAAGCCCCTCTATTGCAGGGCTTATGCCAGGAGAAGGGGCGGAAGCATATATCAGGCTCTATTATTTTATGCACTGCTGTCAATAAAACAAAACCCGCTTAAAGAGAAATTTCACCATCTACACCCCCCCCCCCCCAAAAAAAAAAATCCCTAACATGGATTTGTCTCACAAAAAAAAGATGGGAATGAGGGATGCCTATTAGCAAAAATATGTAAGCATAGGACACGCCCAATGCCACGCCCACTTCCAAGTGGAAGTAAACCCTTTATTGACACTTGAACCTACAGGTAAGCCTATAATAAGGCTTACCTGTAGGTACAGTGAATATTTCCTAAACCTTCACGGTTTAGGAGATATACACACTCTGAAGGGACAGCCTACCCATACCATCCCTTCAGAGCTCCATGCTCCGGGCCGTGACTTCCGCGCACAGGGAGTGACGTAATCACGGCGTTGCCAATCAGAAGGCCGAAGGAGGCAAACCCAAAAGTAAGACCGAGTGAAGATGGAAGCACCTTCAGCATCGTTGGAGGGTTTAGGTCTAAGGTAAGTATTTCATAATGTGCTAATATTCGATGCATACTCGCAAATTATGCCTTTACATTGCAGGGTTTAAAAAAAACAAAAAATTAGAACCTTATTTAATTCAGGTAAACTCCACTATAGTTGGTTGACATACCATAATATTATGTTGATATTAGGACGCAAGTTGTGTACAGCCCCCATGGGCCTTGGGCTCTCAATATGAGCGAACAAAAAGAGGCAAAGAAAATGGAAGGAGGGGGAACGAAGGAAAGGGGAAAAAAAAGGGGGGGGGCAGATTGGGTAGAAGGGGTGGGCTAGGTCTAGGACAGGAGCAGGTAAGGAAAAGGGGTGAGGACACATTTTTATATATAATGTAGATTCTTGCTTAGATAGATAACTAATAATTTACAAACAAGCTTTGGCTGGACATCTCCTTTAAAGCACATGTGCAAGGTGAGGAGAAATCCTGAAAACATAATTTGCTGGGGGTACTTAAGGACTCAAGCTGAGAACCATTGACTTAGATGAATAGGAACCTTCATAGACAATAGTGTTCAAAGGTAATTATTTTGAGTGAGAAAACATGTAATTCTTTAGGATTGGATAGGTTTTACATTGCATACATCTGATCCCCCAAAAAGGATGTGGGGGTAATTTAGGGGACTTAATTTAGGGGAATCTGGAAGCTCCCTTTATAATAAGGGGATCCTCAGAAATCCATCCCCATCACAGGGAAAGGAGTACAGGGGTACTCATTCCCAGAAAGAGTAAAATGCATATTAACTTACCAACACATTAGAAAAAAAAGTATTTTAACCTTTCCCTGAACATGTAATGTATATGTGTAGTGGCAAAGATGTTGGGCCACACATGTGTGTCCATGGGATTCTGAGACTTCTGTTCTGAGAGTGCACTTGCTGTGTACACCCAACACAGACAGCTCCTGGCCTCTAGTTATGATCAGCTCCCAGTCGTTTGACCACTGTGACAGCCACACACAATATTCCCATTGCTGAAGATGGCTATTCATTAATGATTGGTGCTGCAATGACCAGAGGCTGGGAACCATAAATGATTCAAGTGAAGAACTTTCATCAGCACATCAAAGATTTCTCAAGAAGGGCACAAACCTTTATTATCGTGGTCATATGGTACACAGAAGGCAACATTTCAGAGCCAAGCAGGGCCCCTTCGTCAGGCCAGTCACAGTGGTTACGTGACTGGTAAATTCATCAAACCCCTCCATCGCTCTAAGATCCAGTTAAAGAGTCGTGGTGGGTGGGTATTAGGATTAATAATAATACAGAAAAATTTAATAAAAACATTGTCCGGGGGTGTAAATTAATTGTCAATCATGGCATCCATAAGTGTAAATAACAACACAAAGGCCTCTGATGTTTACCCGCTACACTCTCATCATTGAATGACAGTTCACTGGAATTGCAGAATTGTTAATACAGCACATATATAATTGGTCATGACATACCTGTAGTCAGTCAATTATGTCAGCTAGGATTCCCAGTGCTGTGTTTTTATTACCATATTTTTTTTATTATTCAGCTCGTATCTAAGCTTCGACCCAGCGTAAACTCTGATTTGACATAATATTTAAACCAGGATAAAAGTTCTGGCTCTGACAAAGGGCGGGCACAGGGAATTTGTGTATAATTGGGTGGGGAGATGTTTTTACAAGTGAACTGGTCAGTTTGCCGACTCCACTTTAACTTTAAAGACCTTGAATATAATAAGTAAAAGTATAAAACAAAGTTGTCATACAATTGATATTTGAGTTTAACAATTTGCCATAGATGTTTTTAACCTTCTTGGGCAACATACAAAAAACAGCACCCAACCTGTTCCAAGTTATTACAGTCCTGTTAACTGTTCTGCCACATGCTCTCATCTCATTTCATATTCAGCTTTTACCGGTCTTATAGAATATAGATTTTATTTGTCTAGATTCTGTCTAGTATTCCACTAAGTTGCACTTACCTATGTTTTGTGGTTTCTTAGCAACTGCAACATCTGCGTTTCAATGGATTATCATGTTACAACTACTGGTTTTGTTACTCAAGTCATCTGTTGAGGTCCTGGTTACTATTAAATTGCCCTTACATAGCCCCAGACATCGGGAATGATCTAACACATTTCCATAACCCTACTGAACTAATTTTCACACCTTCTATGTTGGAAACAATAAACTGTCTTTTTGTTGTATTTTTTGTCTTCTCAAAAATGCTTTAAAAAAAATATATATATATATATATATATATATATATATATATATATATGCAAATATAATCTGTTTAATTGAGGTAATGTTATCGAAATGTGTTAATGTTCTGAACACTTTGTTTCTATCTATAGATTTAAAAAGGACTATATTATTCCTAATGAAAAAAGTATTTAATATATGCATAGTGAAAATGTAGCCTTTGATATATTACACAGAAATAGATATGATAGCATATAAAGTGCTTATCTCCCTCCTTATGTCCCATCCCTTTCCTTGATCACAGTGATGTTTCAGTGGTGATCTAAAATGGTAGTTCTCAACCACCTGGCTGTGGCCTCCCTACTCCTGAGCTTCCAGCCACCTGTGGATCCTCTAACCTCCCACAATGCCTCCCATCATGCCACCCAACCCATACTTGTCTACATGTTCCTCCACCTCCCACAGTGCCCCCAGGCCTCCTGAGAGCTCTCAGTCTCCACATTGCTCAGAATCTCCCACAGTGCCTACAGCCCCCTGCAATGTCTGCTAGTTTGCAGCTATGCCTCCAGCCTTCCATAGTGTCCCCAACCTCCAACACTATCCCACAGTGCCCTACTCAGTCCCTGCAGCACACTGCAGTCTACCACAGTGCCCCAGGAAAGCTCTCAGCCTCCTGGAAACCTACAGCTTCCTCCAGAGATCCTATCCTTCACAGCTTCCCCAAGATCTCTCCAAAATCCTCTACAGAGCCACCAAGTTCATTAAACCTCCTTCAGTTACACCCAGCCCCACCCAGAGCCTTCCAGCACTTCAGTACATATTTTGTATTTACATACTTTTATTGTGTTAGTAAAAACTTTATTTTTCACTGATGGGGCATGGAAGGCTTTGGAAGAATTTACTGGGCCCTGGTCTCAAAAAGGTCGGGAACCACTGGTTTAAACAAAGTATCAAAACCACGATGGATTACAACTGTAGATAGTTGAAGCATGAAATAATGTTGTTTATTTACTTAAGTATAAATAAAGTTATTTTTTTTTCTTTATTTTTGTTTTGGCTGGATAAAGATTGGTTAGAACCCCTCTTTAATATTTAATTGTCTGTGTCCAAATCAGTTGATTTCCCTTTCTGTTTGGATATGCACCAACAAGTGAAAATAAACCTTTACAAAATATAAAGTAGACAGAATAGAGGTCTCCAGAGGGCTAATCTGTATCAGACATTTCTGGACAATGAATTACACAGGTACCAGGATTTAAATAATTGTGGCTTCTCTGAGCCAGTATCTAACTCAAGAAAGCATATTCTGAGACCTAAAATTAAAAATAATGCTAGGATTGTGCTAATGTAGAGGACAATTTTGTAATATACATCATAGAAGATAAACTGCACATTAAGTTAATTCATGTACTTCATAGCAGGGCTGGCTACAGTTCACTGCTGCTGCAGGTCAGACCTATATGCCATTGTCATAGTAAAATATTTTGGCTCTAATGCAGTCTTTGTGAAGAGCAGATGCTTGTAGACATAATGATCAATAACAGTCCCTGAATGTGCAATATGTTCATGGCAGTTTTCGAACATTGCATTGCCAACTAGACCCAAAATGAAAATAGCACTATGCAATAAGTTTATAGATTATTCTGTGTAATGCTGGGGGAAATGTCGGTGCACTTGTTGGCAGCCAGTCTGATGGTGTGCTTGAAACCTGTAAGGCAGGCACCTAGGCATGCCCTCACTGGTGACAACTGGCAGGTCAACCTGTTTGAGGCATTGTTTGGAGTATAAGGACAGAATGTAGTAGAGACCAGGCCAGAGCTGAATTCATCTGAGACAGGATCAGGGCAACAGACCTAAAATGCTAACTAGCAAGTATTGTTCAAGGAGGTTTGAGAAAACAGAAGTTAGGGCAGGCAGTGATAGAACATGACACCAGCAATAAGTAGAAATGGCAACAGAGATGAATTGATTGAGCATCCAAGCAGCAAACTAACTCTATAATGAGAGCAAGATACATGGCACAGTCCCCTTTGAGCAAAGGTATTGCTCTTAGCAAGCTGATAGGGGACAGGAATTGTAGAACTGAGCTGTGGATGGGGGTGCAGAGGTCAGCTGTGAAAGAAGGGTGCAAAAGTAGGATGCCATGGCATGGTACAAGACTCTACTACACCCTCTATTGGAAGCAGCACAGCATCCAATGAAACAAGATGTCCCCTGCCAGGAGAGGCAACAGAATCTATAGACTTTCATACCTCAAACATCTCATCAGATGTTCAGGTCATTGTCCTAGTTGTCAGATGCTAATATGTGAGCTTGGCCATCTTAGCTGCTTGTGTTGTGGATGTGGAGCACTTAGAGGCTCAGAGCCACCAACCAAGAGCCCAATAACTGCTTCAGTATGGACAACAAAGGATTTCTGCTTAGTTACTTTGGTTATCCCAGATTCTACATAAACTTTGCTTTTCGCACTGCTTATTGTATAAAACGGAATATGTCTTTACTGTTTAGTTTAGTGTAACGGAATCACTCTGGTGATCCTGAAAAGCGACTTCCCATTCAAATTGCCAGAACCTTGTTAGCAGATAAGAAGCTATGTTGACATTCTATTTATTTATAGGAAATTAAATGGCGTAACCTCTGCAAAAACATTTTTTTTGTTCTCATGACCAAATCGCATGCTAAGTTACTTTCTCACAATGGCCCAAGTTTGTATTTTCTATTTAAGGATCAGTGTTTGGACCTGTGCCCACATTACAATCATTTCCCCTAATTGCTCTTGTTAACAGAACAGTTAGAAAGTGTATAACCCACGGGCTGCTGATTTTAATGGCAAGGAAATATACAAATATATTGGGAATTTATTTGGATGAACATATGACAGACTTTTAAAAATACAATGGCAATGATTTTTTATGGCAGTCTTTAATTGTGTGTAGATAGTGGAGGAGTTTATGCACTAATTAGGGCTTTCTGGTATGTATGTGTAATGAGTATTCAGGCGTTAGTAGGAATCGGATCACACAATAGAGGTTGCTAATGGAATGTTAGGGAGCAACCAGATGGTTCTGTCTAGTCATAGGAGCTAACTGGGGGCAGAGTTTCTTGGGGCTCCTGTGCTGCTTAGAATCATTAGCAATGAGGATGTAGCCAATAGAGGAAGCACTGGAGGATGGGACAAATATTAGCAGCTGAGAGCATTGTAGACAAAGCAGGACTTAGAATGTGTGCAGAAGCCAAAATATGACTATTAGGGGCTGAGAGGACATCAGTTGGGCAAAACTGCCCACAGTGGTAATTGTGATAATTATTTATAGATTGAAATATGCACTTGTCATTAAAGAATAACTATGGGCAAAGCTTTTATTTTTGTTTTGGAAAAAGTGGTGAATTGTTAAAAACCACCATTGGGTTTTTATTGTTATACACAAGAACAAATGGGGAGCTAGGTTAAGATTTTCTAAGGGTCATTGAAATTGGCACTGGGCATGCTGGCTCTGGTTTGGTGGCACTCCACAAAACAGGGACTACCCTCAAGATCAGGGAAAGGATGCAGAATTGAGATTCAATACATATATAATCCAAAGAGAGTGCCAAACAAACGTCCAAGAGTCCAGGGTAATTTAATGATGAAATTGATTCATTGCAGAAATAAGCCGGCACATTTCAGGAGCCAAACACACTCCCCTTTCATCAGGGCTTGAGAATTTTGACTGTGCGTAAACTGCTTCAGGTTAGCAGATACAAAATACATTGCTACCCTTTCAGACAATAGGTGTCATGTATCTGGCCCTGCTGAAGGAGCCCTGGGATTCTATGGAATCCTGGTTGAGAATGGCTAGATAAAAAATTCTAAAGAATAAATAAAAAAGCAAACATTTCTGTATGATAAATTTAGTAAAGGGGGAGCCTAAACTGAATAATAAAGCACAATAAATGGCATTTTTGGATTTTCCTGTTATTTTGTTCACCTTCCATGCTAAAATGTCCCTCTATCAATACTAAAGAACCATCAAAGCTTAGATTAGCGGCTATGCTTTACAGTGTAAAGGTTACATATATTGTAAAAAGGGATGCACGGAGGAGAAGCAGGGTCTCCTATCACAAGACCTAAAAGGATTTACTGAGCTGAATAGCTATTTACACACTTACACGCTTAAAGTGGTTGTAAACCCTTACAAACCACTTTGACCTACAGGTAAACCTATATTAAGGCTTACCTGTAGGTCCAAGAAATATCTCCTAAACCTACACGATATGCCGTTAGTGGCGGCTCCTGTGCGCATTCGCGGGAGGGACGTCATCGCTGCTCCGGCGCTGTGAGTGGCCGGAGCAGAGATACCCAGAAGAAGATGGATGCTCCGGACTCCAGGGGACAACGGTGACATCGCTGGCTCCTGTGTCAGGTAAGTGACACATAATGGGTTACTATGCGATGCATAGTAGCCCATTATGCTTTACCTTTGCAGGGAGACAAAGAGGAAGTAAACCCATCAGGGTTTACTTCCTCTTTAACAGGCCTTGCACATCACTGTCCTGGATGTTTCATAAAAAATAGGAGTTGCCCTAACCCTTTGACTTTTATGGCCTCCCTGGCTAAGTAGATGTCTTTCTGAATCTAGTAGCTGTGTAAATCTAGCCTCAAAGAAACCTGTCATAGGATAAATATGATAATATAGTCTAGAAAGGGAGTTGAGAGCATCCCTAGTGTGCGCTAAACTAAGGATACATGAACTATCTTGGTACCCAGTGGTTGTATAAAAATATAACGTTTTATTCATCCATAGTTAAAAACATAGACATATGTCCATAACAATAGAAAAACATCAGTCATAAAACATTGTAAGACTCATTCAAGGGGCTGTAAACCTACGTGTTTTTTCACCTTAATGTATCCTATGCATTAAGGCAAAAAAACACCTGCCAGGGACCGGCCCCCCAGACCCCCCCCCCCCCCGTTTTACTTACCTGAGCCCTGGAACTTGACCCATGGGGATGCGCTGTCCCTCTGCCTGGAGTTCTCGGCTCTAATTGGGTAGATTGATAGCAGCACAGCCATTGGCTCCCGCTGCTGTCAATCAAACCCAATGATGTGGGCGCCGGGGGGTGGGGCCGAGTCCTGCATTCAGCCTCTGTGGACGCCGAATGCTGAACTCAGGAGCATGCCCAGAAGGGGTTATCTGATGTGGGGAGGAGCCGCAAGAGCTTCCGGGGAACCCCAGAAGAGCAGGTTTGGAGCCACTCAAAACGAGTTGCACAGTGGAGGTAATTATGATATGTTTGTTATTTTAAAAAAAAAGGACCCTTAGAAATCACTTTAACATTCCAAGCTGGTATTTGCTGATGAAATGTGGTTACTCCTGGGATGTACAGCTGAATCCTCTAATTGTTTTGTGGTCAAAACCAATTTTTCAGGAAAAATTAAACATCAACAACGGTATAATTTGCAATCACAACAATGCAATGGTAAATACAGAAACAAAGCAAAAACAAAATAAATGAGGGGAAGTTGTCTCATGGTTGCTTACCCTAGAGGAACAGGCAAAGTAGGGACAGCTAGCAAATGGGATCCTCGAGGGAACTCCCCTATTATAATATAGTGTCTGAATTGGTAATCCTCTTGCCCTCTTCTAGAGAAAATCTTTGTAAAATTTGCCCAAAGGAGTTACTGAACAGAAAACTATCAACTATCAACTTTCACACATTTGAAAGGACTGCCCCTCTTTTGGAAGCAAGTTTATCTGTCCCTCTTTCTCCTCAGTATTATTGAACTACCAAAAGTGTTTTATTGCACTAAACCTTTTAACCAACCTGTGTATCAGTAGTCTCCAAATTGCAGACCGTGGCCTGGATGTGGCCCTTTGCTTGCCTGTATCTAACTCTTGAGCCACCATTCCATCCATTGACACCAATGATGGGGCACTATTCCTCTCCTAAATACCAACAATAGAGCACCAATTCCTGCTGTTACCAACAATGGGGCACTATTACTCCAACTAAAACCAATGATGGGCCACTATTTCTCCCACAAAAACCACCAAGAATGGGCCACTTTTCCTCCCACTAAAACCAATGATTGGGCACTGTTACTAAAACTGATGCCAGGATGGGGCACAATTCTTCCACTGACATCAAGCATAGGTCACTATTTCTCCCACTAAAACCAACAAGGAGGACATGTTTACTTCCACTGATGCCTGCCAAGGCATTTTCTATTCCCACTGGCCACAGTCTAGCCCCTCTAAAGCCTAAAGGACAGCAACTGGCCCTTTGTTTAGAAAGTTTGGAGACTAAATAAAAAAAAAAAGTAATTAAAAAAACAAAACTAAAAAACTGTATAAAGGAAAATGTGTGGTATTGAAAAAGCCTTTGCGGGGCTCCATGTAACTAGTGGAGCTATATGTGTCAGTTGCCTAGATATTTTGCGTTTAAGGTCTTAACTCAGAATGCTGGGGGATATGGAAACCCCACAACCATTTAAACCCCAGCCACATTATCCAACCCAAAACCTACATGTGTTTGGAGTTCTGTTTAAACCAACATACCACAGTGTTCCTGGTTAGTGATGGACGAACTTCCGACGGGACGTTTCGCGAACGCGAAATGCGAACGGACCCAAACGTTCGCGAAACCGACCGTTCGCCGCGGGCCCCATTGACTTCAATGGGAGGCGAACTTTGCAAACCTTCATGTCGAATTTGCGGCCACGTGGTAATTATTAGGGGGTAAAACGTAGTCCCACCATCTGGACAATGACATAATACATGTATGAGGTGAATTTGGGATCGATAACTACAAGCATTTTTATTTTATTTGGGAAATTGTTCTAACAATTCAGGACTATGGAGCTAATGAAGGCAATGGAGGAGAGGGAAGGTCAGGGACCAGGGTAGGCAAAGAAGAGGGTGCAGGAGATGATCACCAGCAGCGTGACATACCGGAATGACACATGCACCGTGATAGAGGCATCTGACAGCAGCACCGTAATACAGAGCACTGACAGCAGCACCGTGACATACAGCGCTGACAGCAGCACCGTGACATACAGCGCTGACAGCAGCACCGTGACATACAGCGCTGACAGCAGCACCGTGACATACAGCGCTGACAGCAGCACCGTGACATACAGCGCTGACAGCAGCACCGTGACATACAGCGCTGACAGCAGCACCGTGACATACAGCGCTGACAGCAGCACCGTGACATACAGCGCTGACAGCAGCACCGTGACATACAGCACTGACAGCAGCACCGTAAGCAGCCCCAGGAGGAAGTCAGCACAGCACAGGGATGGTGTGATCCCCTCATAATAAGAACCCCCAGGAGGAAGTCAGCACAGCACAGGGATAGTGTGATCCCTTCATAATAAGAACCCCCAGGAGGAAGTCAGCACAGCACAGGGATATCATAAGCAGCCCCAGTAGAAATATGACACCGCTCAACCTCTTCAAAGAGGAGGGTAGGGGCATATAGTACGGTGTGCTTTTTTGGGTCAAGGAAGTGAGCCAAATGAATTAAGAAGGTCTGTGTGCTTGATTAAAAAAATAGTTTATAGACATATACATGGTCTACTGGTCACATGTGTTGAATTCCTCCGAGATCCATGCCTCATTCATTTTTAGAAATGTGAGGTAGTTAACACTGTGGTGAGCTAGGCGAGTACGCTTATCGGTCACAATCCCCCCTGCTGCGCTGAACGTCCTTTCGGACAGGACACTGGATGAGGGGCAAGCCAACAGTTCGATTGCAAATTGGGCAAGCTCTGGCCAGAGGTCAAGCCTGCCCACCCAGTAGTCTAGGGGTTCATCACTCCTCAGAGCGTCCACATCGGCCGTTAACCCAATGTAGTCGGACACCTGACGGTCTAGGCGTTCCCTGATGCTGGATCCGGATGACACCTGTCGATGGGTCGGCTGAAAGAATGACCTCATATCCGAAGTCACCAACACATCTTCAAACCGGCCTCTTCTTGCAGGCGCTGTTGGATTGGTACCCGCAAATCCTTCTCTGGGAGTGGGAATTGCTCCTCTGCCAGCGCACGCAAAAGCAGAATGCAGCATTTCTCGAAGCAAGGCCTGGAAGTGCTGCATTCTGACAGCCCTCTGCGACGGCGGTAACATTTCCGCCATTTTGTGTTTGTACCGGGGGTCTAAGTACGTTGCCACCCAGTACTGGTCCTTGACCCTCATGCTTTTTATACGGGGGTCCCTATTAAAACACTGGAGCATGAAGGCCCCCATTTGCACTAAAGTGGAAGCGGTGTGGTGGCCTGGCTCCTGCTCATCATCCAGGATAATGTCGTCCTCTTCATTCTCCTCTCCCCATCCTCGCACAACAGGGATCCCAGAAAGGTTTAAAGCATGCTCTTCTTGCTCCTGCTCATCCGCCCCGGCACCATCCTCCTCTGACTCCTCATCAGACTCCTGTTGTTGACTTGTCTCAGATAGAGTAGCCCCCCCTGGGAATTCATCCAGCATTGCGACTTCCTCATCTTCCCGCTCCTGCTCCTCCACAGCCTGATCAATGACACGACGCAATGCACGCTCCAGAAAGAAGGCATAAGGTACCATGTCACTGATGGCGCCATGGCTGCGACTGACCAGTTTGGTGATCTCCTCAAATGGCCGCAGAAGTCTGCATGTGTCGCGCATGAGCAGCCACTGGCGCGGTGAAAAAAAACCCAGCTCCCCAGAACCGTTTCTTTCGCAGAGTTCATACAGGTAGACGTTAACTGCACGTTTCTGCTGGAGCAGCCTATCAAGCATATAGAAGGTTGAGTTCCATCGCGTCGGGCAATCGCAAATAAGACGTCTGACCGGCAGATGGTGTCGCCGCTGAATGTCAGCAAGGCGAGCCATGGCCGTGTAAGATCTTCTGAAATGGGCCGAGATTTTCCTTGCCTGCCGCAAGATGTCCTGGACCCCAGGGTATTTGACAAGGAATCGCTGCACGACCAAGTTTAAGACGTGTGCCATGCACGGCACGTGCGTGATTTTGCCCTGTTTCAATGCGCTAAGCAGATTGGCACCGTTGTCACACACCACTTTACCAACTGTCAAATTGAGCGGTGTTAGCCACTCATCTGCCTGTGAACGCAAAGCTGAAAGGAGTGCCGGGCCAGTGTGGCTCTTTGCTTCCAGGCACAACAGACGCAGCACGGCATGGCAACGTCTCACCTGGCATGTGGAATAGGTTCTGGGGAGCTTGGGCGGTGCAGTGGAAGAGACGCTAGCAGCGGAAAAGGAGGAGGCAGCTGAGGAGGAGAGGGAGGAGGATGGAGTAGGAGGAGGAGAAGAAGAGTCAGGCCTGCATGCAATCCGTGGCGGTAAAACCAAATCTACACGGGTGCCACGGGTTACATGCTTGACGGCCGTCAGAAGGTTCACCCAGTGGGCAGTAAAACTGATATACCTTCCCTGCCCGTGTTTGCTAGACCACGTGTCTGTGGTCAGATGTATCTTGGCACCGACACTGTGTGCCAGAGATACATTCACTTGCCGCTGAACATGGCCATATAGCTCTGGGATGCCCTTCTCTGAGAAATACTTCCTTCCTGGGACCTTCCATTGTGGTGTTCCAATGGCCACAAATTTGCGAAAGGCCTCCGAGTCCACCAGTTTATATGGCAGTAGTTGGCGGGCTATGAGTTCTGACAAGCCAGCCGCCAACCGTTGGGCAAGAGGGTTATCCGGCATCATCATTTTTTTACGCTCAAACATTAGGCCCACGGAAGCCTGCCTTTTTGCAGAAAAATGTGAGCTTGGCGTGATGGAAGGTGGAGTGGAGGACAATTGTGAGGAGAGAGGAGAAGGAGAAGTAGAAGACGAGGCTGGACGGTGAGAGCCTGCAGTGTGGCTTTGTGTGTTCCGTTGCTCCCACTGGGCTCGGTGATGGCTGCTCATGTGCCTTCTTAAGGCGGTCGTCCCTAGGTGAGTATTGGGCTTACCGCGACTAACGCGTTGACTGCAAAGATTGCAGATGGCAACGCTATTGTCAGCAGCGGACACGTTAAAAAAAGCCCACACTGCGGAGCCATGTGCCGGTGTCCTGGGAGCGCCAGATGTGACCGTACATGGTCGATGACTCGCTCCTGATACATTTGCAGTCTGCTTTGTCCCTGCTGTGCAATGTAAGTCATTGCTGCTTCTCCTCCCTATCTGCTGGTCCATATCTCCCTCTGAACTCCCCTCCTCTTCCTCTCTTGTGGGCACCCACGTGACATCACTAGACACGTCATCATCAACGTCACCTTCCCCACCGCTATAAGTAGAGATCTCGGAGTAGGCAGCAACACCGGGGACCAACCTCCTCCTTGGGCTGATCTGGGTACTGGCGTCAGACTGCTGAGTAGCGCTTGTTGCTACCTCCTCTTCCTGATCCAATACCAAGAGTGGCTGCGCATCAGAAATGTCCTCTTGATATGGATCGGAAAATAATTCCAGTGACTCAAGCGGAAGGTATGTGGTGGTGGTGGTGGTGGTCGTGTTGTTGGTGGTAGTGTCTTTGGGGGTGCACATAGCAGAGAGTGAAGAAGAGGGTGCAGATCGAGAGGATGAGGAGGGTGCAGAAGAGTAAGGCTGAGCGAGCCACTCAACCAAGTCTGGTGCATCCTTTAAAGTAATTGAACGCACCTTCTGCAACTTCCCACTTTGGCTCAAGCCTGTTGCTCCTGCCCTACCCCTACCACCCCTGCGGAAGGGCCTGCCTCTTCCTCTGCATGTCATTTTTTAAATGACCCTGTGACAAAACTCTTAGTCCCTATACCGCTGAAGGACTGCTGCAGTATAGGTGAGCGGTCAGCAGTGGTGCACGTCAACCCTATCTATTGTGGACCTATAGCGGTCCTTACAGAACAGCAGACTGTACCGCACTCAAGCCTATGTACCGTAGCACCCTATACCAAGTTACCAGTCCTTATAAGAACTTTTGTGGACCAAGCAGGTTGTGTATTAGTGTTTAGCAGACTGTACGTCAGTCCCTATACCGCTGAAGGACTGCTGCAGTATAGGGCAGCGGTCAGCAGTGGTGCACGTCAACCCTATCTATTGTGGACCGATAGCGGTCCTTACAGAACAGCAGACTGTACCGCACTCAAGCCTATGTACCGTAGCACCCTATACCAAGTTACCAGTCCTTATAAGAACTTTTGTGGAACAAGCAGGTTGTGTGTTAGTGATTAGCAGACTGTACGTCAGTCCCTATACCGCTGAAGGACTGCTGCAGTATAGGTGAGCGGTCAGCAGTGGTGCACGTCAACCCTATCTATTGTGGACCGATAGCGGTCCTTACAGAACAGCAGACTGTACCGCACTCAAGCCTATGTACCGTAGCACCCTATACCAAGTTACCAGTCCTTATAAGAACTTTTGTGGACCAAGCAGGTTGTGTATTAGTGTTTAGCAGACTGTACGTCAGTCCCTATACCGCTGAAGGACTGCTGCAGTATAGGGCAGCGGTCAGCAGTGGTGCACGTCAACCCTATCTATTGTGGACCGATAGCGGTCCTTACAGAACAGCAGACTGTACCGCACTCAAGCCTATGTACCGTAGCACCCTATACCAAGTTACCAGTCCTTATAAGAACTTTTGTGGAACAAGCAGGTTGTGTGTTAGTGATTAGCAGACTGTACGTCAGTCCCTATACCGCTGAAGGACTGCTGCAGTATAGGGCAGCGGTCAGCAGTGGTGCACGTCAACCCTATCTATTGTGGACCGATAGCGGTCCTTACAGAACAGCAGACTGTACCGCACTCAAGCCTATGTACCGTAGCACCCTATACCAAGTTACCAGTCCTTATAAGAACTTTTGTGGAACAAGCAGGTTGTGTGTTAGTGATTAGCAGACTGTACGTCAGTCCCTATACCGCTGAAGGACTGCTGCAGTATAGGGCAGCGGTCAGCAGTGGTGCACGTCAACCCTATCTATTGTGGACCGATAGCGGTCCTTACAGAACAGCAGACTGTACCGCACTCAAGCCTATGTACCGTAGCACCCTATACCAAGTTACCAGTCCTTATAAGAACTTTTGTGGAACAAGCAGGTTGTGTGTTAGTGATTAGCAGACTGTACGTCAGTCCCTATACCGCTGAAGGACTGCTGCAGTATAGGGCAGCGGTCAGCAGTGGTGCACGTCAACCCTATCTATTGTGGACCGATAGCGGTCCTTACAGAACAGCAGACTGTACCGCACTCAAGCCTATGTACCGTAGCACCCTATACCAAGTTACCAGTCCTTATAAGAACTTTTGTGGAACAAGCAGGTTGTGTGTTAGTGATTAGCAGACTGTACGTCAGTCCCTATACCGCTGAAGGACTGCTGCAGTATAGGGCAGCGGTCAGCAGTGGTGCACGTCAACCCTATCTATTGTGGACCGATAGCGGTCCTTACAGAACAGCAGACTGTACCGCACTCAAGCCTATGTACCGTAGCACCCTATACCAAGTTACCAGTCCTTATAAGAACTTTTGTGGACCAAGCAGGTTGTGTATTAGTGTTTAGCAGACTGTACGTCAGTCCCTATACCGCTGAAGGACTGCTGCAGTATAGGTGAGCGGTCAGCAGTGGTGCACGTCAACCCTATCTATTGTGGACCGATAGCGGTCCTTACAGAACAGCAGACTGTACCGCACTCAAGCCTATGTACCGTAGCACCCTATACCAAGTTACCAGTCCTTATAAGAACTTTTGTGGACCAAGCAGGTTGTGTATTAGTGTTTAGCAGACTGTACGTCAGTCCCTATACCGCTGAAGGACTGCTGCAGTATAGGTGAGCGGTCAGCAGTGGTGCACGTCAACCCTATCTATTGTGGACCGATAGCGGTCCTTACAGAACAGCAGACTGTACCGCACTCAAGCCTATGTACCGTAGCACCCTATACCAAGTTACCAGTCCTTATAAGAACTTTTGTGGACCAAGCAGGTTGTGTATTAGTGTTTAGCAGACTGTACGTCAGTCCCTATACCGCTGAAGGACTGCTGCAGTATAGGTGAGCGGTCAGCAGTGGTGCACGTCAACCCTATCTATTGTGGACCGATAGCGGTCCTTACAGAACAGCAGACTGTACCGCACTCAAGCCTATGTACCGTAGCACCCTATACCAAGTTACCAGTCCTTATAAGAACTTTTGTGGACCAAGCAGGTTGTGTATTAGTGTTTAGCAGACTGTACGTCAGTCCCTATACCGCTGAAGGACTGCTGCAGTATAGGTGAGCGGTCAGCAGTGGTGCACGTCAACCCTATCTATTGTGGACCGATAGCGGTCCTTACAGAACAGCAGACTGTACCGCACTCAAGCCTATGTACCGTAGCACCCTATACCAAGTTACCAGTCCTTATAAGAACTTTTGTGGACCAAGCAGGTTGTGTATTAGTGTTTAGCAGACTGTACGTCAGTCCCTATACCGCTGAAGGACTGCTGCAGTATAGGGCAGCGGTCAGCAGTGGTGCACGTCAACCCTATCTATTGTGGACCGATAGCGGTCCTTACAGAACAGCAGACTGTACCGCACTCAAGCCTATGTACCGTAGCACCCTATACCAAGTTACCAGTCCTTATAAGAACTTTTGTGGAACAAGCAGGTTGTGTGTTAGTGATTAGCAGACTGTACGTCAGTCCCTATACCGCTGAAGGACTGCTGCAGTATAGGGCAGCGGTCAGCAGTGGTGCACGTCAACCCTATCTATTGTGGACCGATAGCGGTCCTTACAGAACAGCAGACTGTACCGCACTCAAGCCTATGTACCGTAGCACCCTATACCAAGTTACCAGTCCTTATAAGAACTTTTGTGGAACAAGTGAGTTGTGAATGTTTAGCAGACTGCAGCAGAAGGGCAGCAGTCAAGTATAATATCCTTTCTATATTTGGAAGAAAGAATATTATACATGTACAAGCCTATTACTGTACCACTGATACCAGTCCTGAAAAGAACCTTTGTGGAACTAATAATAACAGCAAGTCTTTAAAATTACCCTCACTGCCTGACAACACTGCTTCCTTCCTGTCCCTATACAAATTGGCAAAAAAAGAGAACGATTAGTGGTTACTGGAACAGCTCTTTTGTGGACCTTGATAGTAACAGCTAATGATGATGATGATGATGATGATGATGAAAGACTAATCTGGCTGTCCCTGTAGCATACACCGTCCTTTCCCTTTCTCTAAACTAACAAAAGACACTCAGGCTGCTGCAAGAATCAGCAGCACAGCAAACCTATCAACACCTAACACCTATACCAGTCCTGAAAAGAACTTTTGTGTACCAAATAGCTAGTGGTTTATCTCTCCCTACTCCACACAGGAACCTGTCCCTATCTTAACAGAAGAAAGAATGTAAAATGGCCACCGGATCGGGTGTATTTATAGGTTAGGGGGAATGTACAAGTGTCCATGTGCTGTCATGTCTCAATTGGCTGTCCTGTATCACATGATAAACGTGTCACCAAAGGTTAAAGTTCTTGTATACATTAAACACGTAAGTCCGCCGCGGCGAACGACGGAAAAAGGCGTTCGAACGTGCGGACCGCGAATGTCGGAAATTCGCCGCGAAACGACCGCCGGGCGAACCGTTCGGCCATCACTATTCCTGGTTGCCTAAAGTTCAACTTTAAAAGTTGTCATTTCAGATATGCACTCTTTTCATTTCCCGTAAACACGCTATGGCTCTGTAGCATTGTTCATTTCTAAATTCTGATTTATCTTTTTTTATTTGTAGTAATTATTATGCATTGTAAAAATAGCTTCCCATTATGAGTGACAAAGAGGACAGGAGATTTAGAGACAGATAAAGAGAGCGCGCGTTTATTGAGCCAAGCATAAAGTTCTACGCAATTAAAATGGCCTATTTTCTACTTTCTTAATGGCTCTAATCACCTGACAAGAAATGAAGCAGCAATTCAGACTTTATCATCAATACTTAAATAACATCTCTAATGTAAAGCTGTCATAGGTGTCATTCTGTCCGGTTGGTCGGTCTCGTAAAACTATAAGAGCCGGAGAAGGATGATCTGTTATTATGTATAGCGGGGATCCAGATGCCTGTTAGTACACCACCGCCACCGCTTATGGAAAAAGTCTGTCTGCAATCATCCATATTCATAATTGATCAAGTATATTTGGATTAACAGCAAAAGCCACAGACGTAATGAAATAACAAACTTCTATATTTGTTCTTCGGCAGGAACTGTGGTTCATAATAAATACATTTTTATTACGGATTAGGAAAAGCATTTACAACAGGATAACGATCTGTTTTGTCTCCTTTCTTATTAATATGTGGATTGTGGAGTAAAATTGCATTCTAGGTATCAAAGAAGTGGAACAATCTGGATGATTCGAAGGGAAAATAGAGTTTTGTTTGCTTTTTTTAGATATAAGTGTAGATGTGGTTGGTTTAACGAGAAAAACCTCATCAATGTTTGAGAATGTTACAAAAAGTAAGTTAATCATGTTTTATTATACAGGTACAGTACACGGGGCAGCCATAATTCCATTAAACTCAATTTTTGGGGCAGAGCCCTTGGCACTGAGAATGATGCCCTACCCAACATGCCCCTTACAATAACCCTCCCTGGAACCTTAACACTTAGGCTTCGTTCACACCTAGGCATTCTGAATCAGGGGCGGAGCCGGCGTGATTGTGCCCGCAATTCCCAAATCGCTGCAAAACTCGGGACGTGCTTGCAATCCCATTACTTTCGATGGCACCCTAATCACAGCGCAATTTGGAACGTGATTGTTGCCCAAATCGTGGCAAAATTGCACAAACAAAATCGTGGGACACCCATCGCCCCAAAAGAAATTCAGGAATTCTACCCGTCATATGAAATGCCTAGGTGTGAACAGAGCCTAAGCCTCTCTGTAGCCTTAGCACTAAACCCAGTACTAACCCATCTTGTAAGCATCTCAACCTTTATAATAACTCTCCTGATAGGCCTATACTGCAACCCTAAGGCCGCGTACACACGGGCGGATTGTCTGCCCAACTAAGTTCGTCAGACAATCCGACAGACAGTCCGTTCAAAATTTGCATGAACGGACTTGACCACACACGATGAGCAGACAGTCCGCTGAAAGCTTGTGCGATGACGTGTACAGCACGTACGACGGGACTAGAAAAACGACGTCCTATACACTGCAATGCAACCTTCGGCCGTGTAAATCCTTTCTGAGCATGCGCCATACTTAGTTCGTCCAACTTGCCTACACACGAGCGGACTGTCCACTGAAACCAAGTTTGGACGGACAAAACCAAGTTTGAACGGACAAAATTTCGGAAATTCCGTAAGACTTTGTTCATCAGACAGTCCGCTGAAAAAGTCAGCTGAAGCCCAACACTAACCATTGTTAAAAACCCAAAACCCTAACAGCTCTCTGCAACCCTTACTCTATCACTTCATATAACTAATGCCCCAAAACAAACTCTCCTTCCCCCGGTCTTAGAAAAACTAGCCTTCCCTATAGCCCAAATCTTAACACTTACCTTCACACGCTTCCCGTAAGCCTAATGCTAACCCTAACACTAATCATCCTGTAACGCCAAACCCTGCACTAATCCCCACTGATGTAAACTTCATTTCATATGCACTTCTTATGTGTGCCAAAGATGAAATCATCTATGCCACAAGATCTGCTAAATTTGTGCACTTAAACTTTTCCAGTTGAGGAGCAGGTACATAGGTTGCAGGTACTTGCTCCCACTTTTTACAGTTTTTGTAGCTGGTGAATTTTATGGATTCTAGCTGAAGCTCCTCTTTAAGTCTGATGGCACTGATTGGCAGCACTAATGGCACTGATAGGCATCACTAATGGCACTGATAGGCACCACTGATTGGCACTGACAGGCAGCACTGATTGGCGCCATTTAGTGGCACTGATTGGCAGCACTGATCGGGACTGATAGGCAGTACTGATAGTTAGCACTGATGGGAGCTGATAGGTGGAACTCTTGGGCATTGATTGGCAACAGTGATATGCTGCACTGATTGGCAGGACTGGCACTATTTGGCAGCACTGATTAGCACTAGTAGATGGCACTGATTGGAAACCCTGATTGGCACTGATAGGTGGCATTGGTTGGCGTTGATATTAGGCAGCACTGATTGATACTGACAGGTGGCACTGATTGGCACGGACAGATGGCACTGATTGTAAACCCTGATTAGCACTGACTGGTACTGATAGGTGGCACTGATTGGCACTGGCAGATGGCACTTATTGGAAGCACTGATTGGCACTGACAGGTGGCATTGATTGGAAACACTGGCACTAACAGGTGGCACTGATTGGCACCGACAGGTGGCACTGATTGACACTGATTGCCACTGACAGGTGGTACTGATTGGCACTGACAGGTGGCATTGATTGGCTCTGAGAGAGTGGAGGGGAGTCTCACACTGAGCTGATATTGACGCTTAGTGAAACTGTGTGTGACGCTGTCATGTAATGTAAGTTCATGCAGAGACAGAATAGTTATAAAAATTCAGCAGTGATGTCGGGGATGGGCGGGACACGGGGTGGGTGGGACACGGGTGGGCGGGACACAGCAGCTATCAAACACCAGCCAATGTTTGGGCTGCTTAAGAAAGGTGACAGGGCCACATACACATAGCGGCCCACCCAGATCCCATCCCCTTGGTGTTTGATAGCTGCTGGATCTCGTCCACTCCTGATGTGTCACGCTGATGTGTCTCTAGGGCTGTGTCTCTAGGGCTGTAGAGGCTATATCACTTATCCATGGGTCTTCAAATTATGGCCCTGCAGTTGTTCAGGAACTACAATTCCCATCATGCCTAGTCATGTCTGTGAATGTCAGAATTTTACAATGCCTCATGGGATGTGTAGTTTTGCAACAGCTGGAGGGCCGTAGTTTGAGGATCCCTGCACTTACCAATCCAGAAGGCTGCAGCACTGTCCTCTAAATTTAATCACGTAGAATGCAAGGCTATCAACTATTGTTGGGACGAGCGTGCAACCATGGCCAGGTGCAGCTTACAGAGGAGGCTGCTGGAGATCAGTCACATGGATAGATGGAGTCTGCTGGAGCAGCGAGTCAGGTGAGCAATACAGGCTCTCCTCCAACCCCATAGACTTAATGGGCATTTATTCTTGTAGTATGGGGGCATCACTACGAGGGTATTTTTTTGTGCCTAGAGATGGGCTTTATTAATCTATTAGTAAATGAAAACCTGTATTAACTTGTGACTTTTAGATCTACAATGGACACAGAAGATTGAATATCTGTGTCCGTTCTGTTCATGCAAGGGATGGCACACTAGACTCCTGAAGAGTTATGGCAATGTAGGTTTAAATATAGGAATGTAAATTTGTACAATGAATTTAAAAGAAGTGTGAAGCATTTTAGGAAAAAAAAAAAAAGAGAAGAAAAAGACGTAGCTGACAATAGAAAGTGCACTAATTATTTACAGAGAATTTTCTCAGACTACACGTTCTGCAGAAAGTGTTCCTGCTCATTACAGAATACAAGTCAATGTTTTTCACCTCTTTAGATGCTCGATTAGTGAGCTGTGTTATGTAAATGTAATGCTAGTCTCACATGCTGTTAACTGAAGTCACTTTTTATTGATTCAAATCTGCTGTTTTTTCACACGCTGGCGCTCACATCCTTTCAAAACAAAATTCAAAGCCTGATACACCCAGAACATATGAAAGTTGTTTTTATCCTCATCCTTCACCCCCTTCCCCACACTTTGTGACACCTATGGTTTACCACATAAAGAAATATTTAGATATCCCCATATTAAAAACTTTTCTCACCCTTCTTAAACACCAACACTCCCTTAAACAAACTAAAAAAAATTGAAATTATCTGTAAGCCCTTGTACACACGGTCGGAGATTCCGTCGGAATGTGTCCTATCGGACCGTTTTGTCGGATATTCCGACTGTGTGTGGTCTGCATCGGACTGTTTCTGTCGGAATATCCGTCGGACCAAATTTTCCAACTTGTTGGAAATATTTTCCGACAAACTGCTCCGATCGGACATACTCCGATCATGTGTAGACTACTCCGATGGACAAAGTGCCACGCATGCTCAGATCTAATTCCTAGACCAAAGCTATTGGCTACTAGCCTAATCGTAGTCCCGTCGTAACGAAATAACGTCATCACGTTATATACAATCGGATTTTCCGACAACTTTGTCCGACCGTGTGTATGCAACAGTTTCAGACAAAACCCGTCGGACAAAATCCGTCGGACAAAATCCAACGGATTTGGTTGTCAGAATGTCCGACCGTGTGTACAAGGGCTAAGGATGAACCAAATGCCAAAGGAATAATATCCCTTCTATACCCTCAAATATTAACTCAACCCAACTCAGAAAATCCTTCATACGTTCAGAAATGGGAGGTTGACCTAGAGAAAACTCTTGAAAATGTAGACTGGAACCTAATTTGGTCAATAACCAAACTGGCCTCTCCTAATGTAATGGCAATGGAGGCCAACTACAAGGTACTAACAAGATGGTACCTTGTACCAGTCAGGGTAGCTAAATATACCCAAAATTATTCGGCTCAATGTTATCGTGGTTGTACAGGCTTGGGTACTTATTTTCATATTTGGTGGGATTGCCCTATTGCACAAGCCTTCTGGAAGGACATTTTTAACGTTGGATCTAAATTACTCAAAATTAAATTACATCTGGACCCTACAATGGGCCTACTTAATTTAAAGCCAGAATTGTTATCGCATACCCGCTTTAAATTGTTGATACAGCTCTGCACGGCGGCAAAACAAACCCTGTAGAAAGTGTGGAGATCCTCGACTTTGGAAGTCAATGAGACTGTGAATAGAATGTATAATACTATGATACAAGCGAAAATGTTAGCTCTTGAAAAGGACCAAATCCCTAAACACGAAAAAATATGACAACCTTGGATAGAAATTTTTTTGCCATCAACATTTGATAACAGAGTACTATTACCATGGTAGTAAATTTGATAGGTTTCATTTCAAATATGGTTGTTCAAGGACGTTGTGGTGGCTCCCGACCGAACCCTATGGAACTCATTACCCTTTCTCTATATATCCCTCTCTTTCTTTCTACCCTTCTTCCCTTCGTATCTTTATTTATATCCATATTTACTTCTTGAATTTGGAAGCTCCCACATATGCTACCTATAGTCATATAGAATTTTTACAGTTATAATTGTAACTGTATAAATTAAGATATTTAATTTAAAAACAGATCAACAGTTGCTTATAACTTTATTACTTTTATTTAATAATATATAATAGCATTCTATACTATTCTTTGTTTTTATATTATTGAGCTTCATTAATTAGATTAACAGATCAATAATTGACAGATTATATTGTACACTTGTATAATTTACCTTTCAATACATAATAAAATATTTTGAGAAGGAAAGTTGTTTTTATGTTACTATAATGGATTTCTGCTATGTCCATAGATACGGTATACCCAACATGCTATGGAAGCCTAGTTAATTAAAAGCACTGGCAAGATTTAGGATTTCGTGTTATCATTTTAGAAAGTGTAACGTGGACTCTAGCTGATAACTGCTGCTGAACTTCTTGTTGCTGCTGTATTATCCTTCTGAAATGTGGACATGGTTAACTTAACCACTTCAGTCCCTTTCCTGACCAGAGCACTTTTTGCGATTCAGCACTGCGTCGCTTTAACTGACATTTGCTCGGTCGTATGACTTGGCTCCCAAACAAAATTGACGTCCTTTTTTCCCCCGCAAGTAGAGCTTTCTTTTGGTAGCATTTGATAATTTCCGCTTTTTTTGCGCTATAAACAAAAAGATAGCAACAATTTTGGGGGGAAAAAAAAACCGCATTATTTTTTACTTTTTGCTATAATAGCCCCAAAAAAATATATAAATTTTTTTTTCTTTCCTCAGTTTAGGCCGATACGTATTCTTCTACATATTTTTGGTAAAAATAAAATAAAAAAATCGCAATAAGCGTTTATTGATTGCTTTGCGCAAAAGATATAGCGTCTACAAAATAGGGGATAGTTTTATGGCATTTTTATTGATAATTTTGTTTTACTAGTAATGGCAGCGATCAGTGATTTTTATCGTGACTGTGACATTATGGCGGACACATCGGACAATTTTGACACATTTTTGGGACCATTGGCATTAATACAGCGATCAATGCTAAAAAATGTCACTGGCAGTGAAGGGGTTAACTGACTGACTGTGGGGTGGGGGGGGGGGGAGGCTGTGTGTGACATGTCACTGATCACCGCTCCCGATTACAGAGAGCTGTGATCAGTGTAGTGTCATTAGGCAGAACGGGGAGATGCTTGTTTACATCAGCATCTCCCCATTCTTCCTCACTGTTGAGACGATCGCGGGTATGCCCACGGACATCGAGTCCACGGGACCCGTGATCACGGTCATGGAGCTTCCGGCGGGCGCCCGCAAGCCGCCTCTTAAAGGGCAATGTACAGGTACATTAATCTGCCTGTACATGCCCTTCTGCCGCAGTATATCTGTGTGAGGCATTTGGGAAGCAGTTAAAATGAATATTCATCCATGCAGAAATGCACCGGCAATCTTTAAGGGAAACCACTTTGCAATGCTCGTCTACGGAGTGTCTCCATTATAGAGGGCAGCAATCTTGGCTGGGTCTGGATTAATGCTAGGAGGCAGTGACTGGCAAGGAGAAGTGTGTCTACAGGTGGCTGAGAGGAAAGTAGAGGAAATTCATAAATCTAGCAGGAGTGTCAGAAAAAGACTGGGCTGCTGGTTGAATGGATCCATACCATAGCTGACCACAAAGGGGTGAGAACTCCAGGAAGCAAAGAGACTTCTCATCACACAGGACCTTGCCTCAGAGACTGGGAACCTTTCTCTCTTATGCCCCATACACACAATTGGACTTTCCGACAAAAAAAACGTGCATTTTTGTTCGAAGGATGTTGGCTCCAACTTGTCTTGCATACACAGGGTCAAACAAATGTTGGCCAACAATTACAAATATGGGAATGTGGTGACATACGACGAGCCGAGAAAAAGGAAGTTCAATAGCCAGTGCGGCTCCGTCTGCTTGATTCCGAGCATGCGTGAACTTTTGTGCATTGGACTTGTGCAAACACCATCGGAATTTCCGAAAACAAAGTTTTGTTGGCGGAAAATTGTTGAGGGAAAGTCCGACAACAAATGTTCAATGGAGCATACACACGGTCAGACTTTCAGCCAACAAGCTCACATCGAACATTTGTTGTCGAAAAATCCAAACGTATCAAAGTAATGTAATTTCTCTATTGATTGTTTGTATAAGTACACTTGCTAATCCTCTCTTCTTGTATGCTATGCTTGGCCCAATATATTATTTCAAATATCTCAAGGTGTGTTTGTAAGGGCTGGGTAAGTGAGGTGTGTCATCTTCAGTTATGCAGA
Organism: Lithobates pipiens; assembly: GCF_037356315.1. Taxonomy (NCBI): domain Eukaryota; kingdom Metazoa; phylum Chordata; class Amphibia; order Anura; family Ranidae; genus Lithobates; species Lithobates pipiens. The sequence goes on along the minus strand of NW_027507686.1, from coordinate 38,763,537 downwards.
GAAATCACAAAACAATTCAGTGGCTCCTCTGGGGGTAGCACTACTATGGGAACTGAACTGGGAGCTGTGCCCATAAGATGGCAAGCAGAGGACAAAGGACTAGCTACTAGGCATGGGTGAATGGTTTGGCCCGAGCATAAGTTCATGTCGCACTTTGGTTGTTTGGATGTTCTGCAAACACCGAACAATATGCGATGTTTGGGGAAAATTTGGAACACCGTTAAAGTCTATGGGACATTAACATGAAAAATCAAAAGTGTTAATTTTAAAGACTTATATGCAAGTTATTGTCATAAAAAGTGCGCCAGGGGACATGTATCAATTAATTTCTTTTTGTTTTTTAAACGGGCGTTTTTTGGGAGCAGTGATTTTAATAATGCTTAAAGTGAAACAATAAAAGTGAAATATTCCTTTAAATTTCATACCTGGGGGGTGTCTATAGTATGCCTGTAAAGTAGCGCATTTTTCCTGTGTTTAGAATAGTTCCTGCACAAAATGACATTTCTAAAGGAAAAAAAGTCATTTAAAACTACTCGCGGCTACAATGAATTGTCTATGGGAGAAATGAAAACTGCTAATTTTAAAGGCTTATATGCATGGTATTGTCATAAAAAGTATTTGGGGACCCGGGTCCTGCCCCAGGGACATGTATCAATGCAAAAAATGTTTTTTAAAAACTGATGTTTTTTCGGGAGCAGTGTTTTTAATAATGCTTAAAGTGAAACAATAAAAGTGAAATATTCCTTTAAATTTACCTGGGGGGTGTCTATAGTATGCCTGTAAAGTGGCACATTTTCCTGTGTTTAGAACAGTCCCTGCACAAAATGACATTTCTAAAGGAAAAAGGTAATTGAAAAGTACTAGTGGCTATAATGAATTGTCGGTCCCAGAAATACAGATAAAAGTCATTGAAAAAAACGGCATGGGATCCCCCACAGTCCATTACCAGGCCCTTTGGGTCTGGTATGAATATTAAGGGGAACGCCGAACCAAAATGTAAAAAAAAATTGCATTGGGGTCCCCCCAAATTCCATACCAGACTTTTCAGTTCTGGTATGGATTTTAAGGGGAGAATAATTCCAAAATAAAAAAAATGGTGTGGGGTTCCCCCCAAAAATCCATACCAGACCCTTATCTGAGCACACAACCTGGCAGGTCACAGGAAAAGAGGGGAGGCGAGAGAGTGCCCCTACTCCTTAACCTTACCAGGCCACATGCCCTCAACATGGGGAGGGGGCTTTGGGGTAGCCCCCCAAAGCATCTTGTCCCCATGTTGATGGGGACAAGGGCCTCATCCCCACAGTCCTTGCCCGGTACTTTTGGGGTATGTGGGCGGGGGGCTTATCGGAATCTGGAAGCCCCCTTTAACAAGGGGACCCCCAGATCCCGCCCCCCCTGTTTGAAATGGTAACGGGTACATTGTACCCATACCATTTCACAAAAGCACAAGACACACTTTGGGAAAAGTCCTTTATTAAAAAATAAAATAATAAAAATGTCCCACAAAGTCCATTCATCTTCTTCTCTCACTGCGCTGATGGACCGAAAAATAAAAAATAAAAACCCGAAAGGTGCCACCGATTTGCCCCCATGGGAGGTATCCACTATATGACGCGTCCTCGCAGATGACAGTTATTTTATAACTGAGGGCGGGGCCACGTGGTGACGTACCCGGGTGACCCAGCCCCCTCTGACTTTCCAATGGCTTCCCCATGGTGTCAGAGGGGGATGGACCACCCAGCCCTCAAAATTTACACTCGCTTGCTCACATTAGGCATGTGGAAATAAGCTGAGGGCGAGTGTGGAGCCACATGGGGGAGTGTGGGGGGGGGGGGTGCTGGCCAGGGCCATCTTAACGAGTGGGTGCCCCTACACTTTCCCTGTCCCCTTGCATCTTGGCCAAGTTGATTAGGTCAGCAGGCAGCTCAGCGGTGTGGGGAGGCTGCCTGTAACACTCCTTTGCCATCCAATCAAGTTATGCTGTCCCTCTGGAAGTTGGTGGGAGGAGCAAGGGGTGTGGCTGCCTCCTCCACTCCTCCCAAAGATTCATTCACTCAAGCTGAGGAGGAGAGACTACAGCAGCCCTGGGACTGTTCGTATCCAGCAGTCCTGCAAGTGACTGAGCACATTGTTACAGCATACAGCCCTATTTCACCCTATACTGTCCAAACCTGCCACTGTTTCACCCTATACTACCCAAACCTGACAAAATGCTGTCATATACTACCCAAAGCTGCCACTACAGCAGAGGTAGGCAACCTTGGCCCTCCAGCTGTGGTGAAACTACAAATCCCATCATGCCTCTGCCTCTAGGAGTCATGCCTGTGATTGTTAGGGTCTCGCAATGTCTCATTGGATTTGTAGTTTCAAAGCAGCTGGAGGGCGGAGGTTGCCTACCCCTGCACTACAGGGTAGGGGTTGGGTGGGGCAACTGCTGGCAAAGAACTCTTAAGGCCAGGCTAGTAGCTCAGGACTTGAAATTTGGAGCCCTGTATTATATATATGTAGCGGTGTGTTGCCACTAGTAACTAACATCCACCATATCACCCTGCTGCCTGACTCCCATATATCATTTCTGAGACAATGAACAGTCATTTGCTTTGTTTTGTTTTTGTTTATTCTGGGGATATAACTTGGTTGGGTAAAGGATATATGGGATGCTCATAGATCAAATTACTTTGCCATCATATTTATAAAGTAGAACTTCGTTTGAGCCTTAAAGAAATAATACACATGCATAACATCTACAGTCTTTTCCCTGCATCACCATGCAGATTATTGCTCCTCCTCTGCCTAACTCCTGCAGACTATTACTCCCAGGAATCCTTCCCTCCTGCACAAAACTTATTCTGTAACACATTATATTTCTTGACACATCCTTTTCTATATGCAAAAGAACCTACTCTGAATAATCTCTAATGCTGTCTCTGATTGGTTGCTGCTACTAGGCCAGAGGTCTGCAGTACCTCGCCCCGGAGGCCTAGTAGTTTAGTAGCATGTGCTGAACAGTGGACTACTGTTCCCAGCTAGTCCAGCCTGCAAATCTTGTGCCCTCGGACCGAATTGACTATTCTTCACAGTCTCTCCTCTGTTCCAAGACTACTTATCAATGAATGTGTAAAGATGAAGACTTCATTCATGACCGTGTAAGGATGAAGTTCCCTCCCAGACTTCCTGGCATGTCTCCACATCCAGCTCTCCACTGTGGTACACTCACCGACCTTTCTCTGCCCCGAGTCCATGATGGAGAACTTAACTGGACCGTACGTTCCGACAGCTTCTCTTGCCCCTCTGCTCCAGGAACTCCGCATCAATGACCGTGTAAAGATGAGGACTTCACCCATGACCATGTAAGGGTAAAGTTCCCTCAGATTTCTTACAGGCCTCCTCCCACAGATGGGGGTGGCCTCCTGCTGCTGTCTAGTACTCCATTCTCCACTTCTCCTGATCGACAATCCCCCCCCCCCCCCCCCAGTGGCCTGTTACCTCAGCTTATATGGGAAGCCTGCCCCCTGCCAATTCTATTTGGGGATTGATCAGGGCTCCTCACATGAGCTGCTTGCCACTCCAGTTCTAGGCCCTGCCCCTCTTCCAGAACATTCTTTCCTGGAAGCAAGGGAGGCGCCCAAGCACTGAAGCACAGGTGGTCACACCCACTGCTACACTAACCACTCCCTGCCCCCAGGTCAAAACAAACAGGTCTAGCCTGAAGCATAGGCCTGCCTAAATGTACCTGTACTGACAGGTCCTTACAAAAAAATCCTCACTCTAGCACCTACCTATGGTAGAGGGTATATATATATAAAAATTCTCCTGGGTAAATCCGCATATCAATTTTCCAGAGCTGAAAATCTTGAACCTGTAGGATTTGCCTCAAACCCATGGTTGCTGCAAACCTGAATCTCATCCCCATTCGTAACATCATCATTCTGCATTCGTAGGCCTATAGCTGTACATCTCTACAGGAGAGGATGGCTTAAGTCTTACTTTATAATCAGACTTTATTCTCAATATATAAATCAAAGGCTGATGCATCAATCCATATGCATTTAATCTTGCATTATTGTCACTATGAATGTACTGCAGGCCAACCGTCGGCTTTTTCCATTCTGTTTTCCCTGCACTGATATTACGAGAGACGTGTTATTGTTTGTCTGGCTCGAACATGAAAGGTGACATGAAAGTGACATCCATTCTTTTATATAGTAGCAGTCAGTCATGCTTTGAGCCTCTGCAAATTATGTCACTCCATTATGACTTTAAGAACAGAGAGAGATGGGAGGTGAGATGCATTGTGGGAAGTTCACTGTTGAAGGACCTATGTGTAATATAAAGGGGCCGTGTGGAAGTGAAAGTCATTCTGTAAGATTTCTGAAGATAGAGCCACACAGATGTAATGATAGGTGAAAGAGGGCAAATTTATTTCCTGTTTGTAATTTAAAGGAAAACTCCAGTGGCTATGAGTCTATTTTATTTTATTGTTCTTTTTAATAATATGTTTTTAAACTGATGCCTTCTATTTCATTTTTAAAAATCCTGCCCATTATCATATGACATCCACAGGCGGGATCTCCCATCCTGGGCAAGCGTCATATGACATCCTGGGCTTCCCGGCCATCTGGGAGGTGCGTGCGCGCCCCCGCCGCGTCACTCGGAAGCCGATGCGCGTGCCCGGTAGCCGCAATTTCCACCGGGCACCCATGATTGCCCGATAACAGCAGGGCCGTGGATCTGTGTATGTGTGTAAATCCATGTCCTGTCAGGTGAGAGAAGACCGATCATGTGTTCCCAGTACAGAGGAACATCAATCGGTCTCCTCCCCTTGTGAGTTCCCTCCCCCCTACAGTTAGAATCACTCCCTAGGTAACACAGTTAACCCCTTGATCACCTCCTAGTGTTAATCCCTTCCCTGCCAGTGACATTTTTTGCATTTGATCTGTGCATGTAAACACACAAATCCCAGTTCTGTCACGAGAGGAGAGACAGCTCGTGTGTTCCTATTAGTTAGGAACAGCGATATGTCTCCTCCTCTAGTCACTCCCATCCCCCCCACAGTGTGGGAACACATTTAACCCCTTGATCCCCTTCTAGTATTAACTCGTTCCCTGCCATTTATACAGTAATCAGTGGCTATTTTTAGCTCTGATCACCGTATAAATGTCAATGGTCCCAAAATGGTGTCAAAAATGTCCGATCTGTCTGCCACAATGCCACAGTCACGATAAAAATCGCAGATCGCCGCCATTACTAGTAAAAAAAATAAAAAATAATATATATATATATATATATATATATATATATATATATATATATATATAATGCCATAAAAACTATGCCTTATTGTAGACACTATAACTTTTGTGCAAACCAATCAATATATGCTTATTGCGATTTTTTTACAAAAAACATGTAGAAGAATGCATATCGGTCTAAACTAAGGAAGATTTATTTATTTTTTAAATTGGGATGTTTATTATAGCAAAAAGTAAAAAATATTGTGTTTTTTTTTTCAAACTTGTCACTTTTCTTTTGTTTATAGTGCAAAAAATAAAAACGCAGAGGTGATCAAATACCACCAAAAAAAAGCTCTATTTGTGGGGGGAAAAATGATAAAAATTTCACTTGGGTGCAGTGTTGTATGACTGCGCAATTGTCATTCAAAATGCAACAGCTCTGAACACTGAAAATTGGCATGGGCAGGAAGGGGGTGAAAATGCCCTGTACTGAAGTGGTTAACAAATATTTACAAATACCAAGACCTCCTACTTTCTAGGGTTCCCTTGTCACCTCCTCACATACTCGACTCCAAGACTTCACCCAAGCCTCTCCCATCCTCTGGAACTCCCTACCACAACCTGTCTGACTATCTTCTAATCTGTCCACTTTTAGGCAATCCCTGAAAACCCATCTCTTTAGAGAAGCCTATCCTGCCTCCACTAACAACTACACTTTTTTTTTCTCCACCAGCTCATCCCTCACCAGTAGAGGCCCGTCCTTGAGGCTCTAATTGGCTTAAAAAAAAAGGGTGGGCTTGGGGTGCATAGCCCAGTTGTGTGACAATAGCAAATTAATATTTGCTATTGTCTTCCTGATTCTCCTTCTGGCCAAACAGAAAGCAGGTCCTGAGACCCGATTGGCCAGGGAGTCTTAGTCTCCTAACACAGTCTCCTGGAACATGTCACATGTTCCAGGAGGCTGCAAGACCATTCACAATGCACCTCATGAAATTGTGCTTACACAAGCTGACTATGGTTCCTCAAGAAACCACAGCCATCTTCTAAGATGGTGGCATCAGTGACCCACAGGGGAAAGAACTGGCTGTGGGAAGACAGTGCTAGACCCCATGCACTGGTAAGTGCTGATGTTTAATCACTTCAATACCGGGCACTTTTACCCCCTTTCTACCTAGGCCAATTTTCAGCACTGTCGCAGTTTGAATGACATTGACATTGAATTGCATTTGTCATGCAACACTGTACCCAAACGAAAATGCTATCATTGTTTTAAAACAAATAGAGCTTTTTTTCTGGTGGTATTTCATCACTGTTGGATTTTTTTAGCTAAACAAATGAAAAAAGTCAGAAAATTTTGAAAAAAACAAGTTTTTCTTTGTTTCTGTTTGCAAATAAATAATTGTCCTTTATAAAAATTTATTCTGCTACATTTTTTGGTGAAAATAACCCAAATCAGTGTATATTATTTAGTCTGTAGAAAAGTTATAGAGTCCACAAACTATGATGTATATACTGTATATCTGAACATCGATCAGTTCCGATGTACTGATCTCATTTCTTGAGGCCTGAAAACATAGGACCGTACAAATATTCTCCAAATGATCCCTTTCTGGAAAGTAGAAAGTCCAATGTATTTAGTAAGAGGCATGGCAAGTTTTTGAAGGTGTCATTTTTTTGTCACAGTTTTTTGGAAAATGAAGAAAAAAAAAATCACATTTTTTTTTTATACACTGTGTCCAAAGCAATACGGTGTTACCATACTAATACTCTAGGAAAGTGATCAGGATCTTGTTTTTTTTTTTAATCTCACTGGTATAAGCAACCATGTTTACTGAATGAAACTGATTCATTCACTGTGTTTTGTTGTGATTGGCTGTGATTGGCCACAGCTAATCACCTGGTACAGATGGGCTGTGATTGGCCCTGTCTGTGTCATGTGATCACTGTGACCTATCACAGCTAGCAATACAATTGTATAAAACGGGTGGCAAGAGAGGAAGCCCTCCATTGTTTACAATTGTTATGTGATCTGCTGTAATTGGTCACAATGATCCCATGATGCCAGCAGTGGGTGTGTCCGGTGGCAGATCGCGCCAACTTCCACCCGGGCGAAAGTTGCTATAGGCTGGATGGGTATTGATTAAAAGTCAGACGCTACAGTATTTGTAGTTACTAAATTTAATTACAAAAAAAAATGTAATTCCTCTTTAAACAGAAAGAACAGCAGACGTTATTTGGCTTCAAATTCTCTGAAATACCATACAGCCCTGTCTGGTTAGATCAGACAAGGATGGGGAAGGAGTCATTCTTATCATTCAGTTATTTGTGTAAATCTGTGCTTTAGCTACTGATTTCTGTAAACAGCTTTTAACAGAGCAGCTAGGATTAGACAAGTATACATATAAAGGAGGTTGGTGCTCCACCTAGATGTGAATAGATAAACATGGCGAATTCTATGCAATACTCAAATACCTGTGTAAAAATACAAAGAAAATATATACAATTCTGTATATTACATTAAACCACTTCCCGACCGGCTCACGTACAGGTTGACAGCGCTGCGCAAAAAGACATACAAGTACGGCAGCTCCTTTAAGAGCCTTAGCAGGCACGTGCCTGCTGCTCAGCAGGGGACCCGATGTGCTTGGCCTGTGGTCGCGATGACTGCCTGCCATCCGCGATCACGGGTACAAGAGACAGAACGGGGATCTGTGCATGTGAGCACACAGATCCCGGTTCTGTCAGGAGAGGAGAGACAGATTGTGTGTTCCTATTAGTTAGGAACAGCGATATGTCTCCTCCTCTAGTCACTCCCACCCCCCCCCCCCCCCACAGTGAGGGAACACATTTAACCCCTTGATCGCCTCCTAGTGTTAATCCCTTCCCTGTCAGAGACATATATACATTAATTAGTGGCTATTTTTAGCTCTGATGCCTGTATAAATGTCAATGGTCCCAAAAATTTGTAAAAAGTGTCCAATCTGTCCACCGCAATGTCGCGGTCCCAATAAAAATCACTGATCGCTGCCATCACTAGTAAAATAAATAAATAATAAAAATGGCATAAATCTATCCCCTATTTTTTAGGCGCTATAACTTTTGCGCAAACCAATCAATATATACGCTTTTTGCGATTTTGTTTTACCAAAAATATGTCGAAGAATATATATCGGCCTAAACTGATGAAGACATTTTTTTATTTTTTTTATTTGGTGGGTATTTGTTATAGCAAAAAAAAAAAGAATGTTTTTTTTTCTCAAAATTGTCGCTGTTTTTTTGTTTGGGTACAATGTCGCACGACTGCTCAATTGTCAGTTAAAGCGACGCAGTGCTGTATCGCAAAAAAATGGCTTGGTCAGGACAACTTGTGTTACCAAGCAATTGAACAGGTGTACCTAATAAAGTGGTCCCTGTGTGTATTTCCTAACAATAGCGGATTATGAGGCATACATTGCGTATGAGGAAGTATTTTATGAGCCGGATAAAATGACTGTCACTCTGGAAAAATGACATGGACCTACTTAAAATGCTAAATAAAATACCACAACATCATCACAAATACTTCTTATCATTCAGCTTTAAAAAATAATCACATTTTTTTATTCTTCCAGCAATAAATTTCAGCTTCGCTCTTGGCATTCCATCACATGATATCTCAGAGCCACAAAGGAAGTTGATGCTGGAAGACTTTTCTCTTTGAACTCATGGGGCAGACATATTGCCCACTTGCCCAGCAACAATCAGTGATTTACACTGTATATTACATATACAGTACATTATTTGTACTGGCCTGGAGTCAAATGTCCACCTGCCTTCCATCCCAGTGTTCCCCAGGTGGTATCTACCAGGAGGTAACTAGTAAACACTAACGTCTACAGTATAAATAGGTATTTAATTTAATACATTTTAAAAGACTGCTGTCCTAGTATGCAGTTAAATTAATACATGATGAAAATACAATTAGAGTCAATGACTATAATGCCGCGTACACGCGACCGTACTTTCCGGCAGAAAAGGTCTTCCCAAAGGAGTTACGACGGACTTGTCCACACACGAACAGACTAAAGTCTGTTCGAAAGTCCATTCGTTTTGAACGTGATGACGTACGACGGGACTAGAAAAGGAAGTTCAATGGCCAGTAGCCAATAGGTGCCCTTGCGTCATATTTGGTAAGTTGGACCAGCATACAGACGAACAGTTTTCCTGATAGGAACTGAGTCCATCGGACAGATTTGAAACATGTTCTATTTCTAGGTCCACCTGATTTTTTTTAAAGAAATACGATCGGACTATCCTACACATGATCTGACTATCCGACGGAATGATTCTGTTGGACCTAGTCTGCCGGAAGTCCGGTCGTGTGTACGCGGCATAACATGTGCACAAGGTACAGGAGACAGCAGTTAGCCAAACGAGGATTTTGGAAATGAAGGTAAATGTGCTAACCAGTTATACTAAAGGGTTTCCATCATCATTTTAAAGTTCTAAAAGTTACACACATTCTTTACTTACTGGGTCAGTACATATACAAATGAGTTTACAGATTTCTGTTGAATGTCATTAAATTACATTTTTCTACTGACTTCTCTTTTCATTTGAAAGACTCTAAAGCTGGCCATAGAAGGATGAACATTTTGCTGGTTTAGCAGAGACTGGAGACATTTTGTTCAATGTGTTAGATTGAGTTCTGTCAAACGGACAAGTTGAAAAACTTTTGCTGATCGGGGACTGCAGCTAATCAGATGCTGCCGTTGATCAGTGTATTCTGATTCCAACTTTAGGGGGGCTGGACTGTGCCCAGCAACAGTAAACAATGTCCCATCTTTGGTATTAGGGGAGGAATATTGCACCATTGTCAGGCCGCGTACACACGCGGGGACTGTTCGCCCAACTTTGTCCGTCAAACAGTTTCAGCAAACAGTCCGCTCAAAATTAGCATGGACGGACTTGCCCACACACGACGAACGAACAGTTTGCTGAAACCGTGCGCGATGACGTGAACGGCACGTACGACGGGACGGAAAATACAACGTCCTATACACTGCATTACAACTTTCGGCGTGTAAATCCTTTCTGAGCATGCGCGGAACTTAGTTTGACGAACAAGCCTACACACGAGGGGACTGTTCGCTGAAACCAAGTTTCAGCGGACAGTTTTTCGGAAATTCCGAAAAACCTTGTTCAGCAAACTGTTCGCTGAAACTGTCCGCTGAAAGCCCACACACGGGCGGACTGTCCGCCGAAACACTGTTCAGCAGACAAAGTTGGGCGAACAGTCCCCGCGTGTGTACGCGGCCTTAGAGTCAGTGAGAGAAATAATGCCCAATTCATGGTGTCAGCGGGAGGAATAATTCCTGATTGTTGGTAGCAGTGGAAGCATTTATAACCTATTGTTGGTGTCAGTGGCAGAAATAATGCCTCAAGGGCTGGATGAGGGCAAGCAAAGTGTCACATTCCCATCCCCTAAGTTACAGTTTAGGGACCTCTAACCTAGATGATTCATAATTACCAGTTAAAGCAACCCTTTAGATTTTAGTTTAAGCCTAACTCAGTAGCAATTTAGTAGTGGATCAGGTCTGGCTGCTTTGACCAGAGTCTAGTACTACTTTATCACTGGCTCTCATAGTTCTTTGGTCTGCAGACCACTTTAAACCCAACCAAAACTGTGGTGGACCACATAAGCCAATTTCCATGTCTAAGGCCGCGTACACACGCGCGGACTGTTCGCCCAACCTTGTCCGCTGAACAGTGTTTGGGCGGACAGTCCGCTCGTGTGTGGGGCTTCAGCGGACAGTTTCAGCGGACAGTTGGCCGAACAAGGTCTTACGGAAATTCCGAAAAACTGTCCGCTGAAACCTTGTTTCAGCGGACTGTTCGCTCGTGTGTAGGCTTGTTCGGCCAACTAAGTCTCGCGCATGCTCAGAAAGGATTTCCACGTCGGAAGGTTGCATTGCAGTGTATAGGACGTCGTATTTTTCGTCCCGTCGTACGTGCCGTTCACGTCATCGCGCACGGTTTCAGCAAACTGTTCGTCCGTCGTGTGTGGCCATGTCCGTCCATGCTAAGTTTGAGCGGACTGTTCGCTCAAACTGTTGGACGGACAAAGTTGGGCCAACAGTCCGCGCGTGTGTACGCGGCCTTACAGTGTAAACATCATTACCTGCTAGATTACTTCCATTTGCTCTCCTCTCATTTGATATGAGGCACTCTTGTCATAAACTCTACCCTATATTAGCAAAATGTATATAACATACTTATTGCCTTCTTGACTGTGTTCTGTGTTGGTATTTGCAGAAAATCATACAAAAAAGTGAACAAAACTAACTTGGAGCCACCTTGCAGTTGCAATGAGATTAGTGGACTACAGTTTAGGATGACATTGCTTGGCAGAAAGCATGAATGATTGCCATCTGATTGGCACTAACCGCTTAAACCCCACTTGGGTCTCTATGTCTGCAATTTCATAGCTTGATGGTGTCTTTTTTTCTTTCAGGGCCCCTGTGCAGCAGCATATACTAGACAAACCATATGTCCAACTTGCATGATGAGAAAAGTGCAGTAACCAACTCGTTTTAGGTTTACTGTAATAGTTCTATGAGAGTTTTAATTGGTAGCAATGGTTTACTACACTTTGCATAACTAGCTTTGCTCTTTTCAGTGTCTTATGGAATACGCCTTACAGACCTTCTTTCCTTCTGTTAGCAGGGGCGTAACTATAGGGGGTGCAGCAGTCGCGACCGCAACCGGGCCCTGTGATGCAGGGGGCCCATGCAGCCCCCTCTACATATGGCCGGCAGCAGCATGGGCAGCTAGGGGTACCAGTGCACCATGCACATGGGTGGCTGGAGGTGGGGGGTGACTAGCAGAGCTCCATGCTCGACTATCGCACTGGCTGCTCTTTAGTTGTGCATTCCCCGCATGACCTGTGTCCTTAGCCGGCTCCTCAGAGTACCCCTCTCCTGCTCCATGCATTGCCGCTCAGTCCGATGTCTGTTCTCCCCAGCCAGAGTCCCACCCCCCGAGTCCGGACCACACTGCACTGCATACTTCTCCCGGGTAAACAAACTTTAAGCACACAGATGCAGTTCAGCCCTATGAGAGCCGGCTCCCCGGAGGACACTGCAGGCTTGTCTGCCAGCCCCCCTCCTTCCCCGTCATACACAGATGATGAAAGGTCTTTCTGGGAGATATGCTGATCACCCGTCCAGCACACTGGATGGAGCCCAGGCCAACATGGATGAGTGCGCGGCCTGCAGCTTGGTCATGGTGAGTGAGAGAACCCCATCCCCCACACACCATTACATACCTTCTCCATCTCCCCCTGGGGACAGGGACCCCTTCTCACGTGGGGACAGGGACCCCCACCTCCCCTGGGAACAGGGACCCCTTCTCACCTGGGGGCAGTAACTTCATCTGCCCTGGAGAATAGGACCTCATCTCTTCTGGGGACAGGGACCCCATCCTGCCTAGGGACAGTCCCCCAATGGGGCACCTAAAAATGTAAAAAAAATTATAAAAAAAAACTACCAGTGGTGGAACTACAGGGCTCACAAAGGTCATACCTGTGACCACGCCCTGGAATTCCACCACCGGACTCGGAAGGGAAGGGCCCTGGCTGGGGTTCAGGGGGGCCCTTCATGGTTTCTTGCATCGGGGCCCTGAAGGTTCTAGTTACGCCACTGTCTGTTAGTATTAACAGTGAAAGCCTTTATTTCCAAGGCAAACTGATTTAATCCAGAAGGGACATTAATACTTTCATCCAAATCTTTTCTACGGCTGCAATCATGCGATTCTGTTCCCATATCATCAAGGAGACGCAGTTCAACAACACCTTAAGAGCCAAAGCTCATCTAAACTTGCTTTAATCTATTCCCTGAATGCCAGCAATTACAGAGTGACTGTTGGGGAATGGAGACTGTCATTTTCCCAACCAACAAAAGATCTTGCAGAGCAGTCATAAAACCTCAACTAGCCCATAGAGGAAATATAACTTTCTGAAAAGTCCCTTAGTTAATTTATCTGCCACTTATCTCTGGCAGATGCCCATTCTCAATAAAAGAGCTTATTTTTTGCCTGTTTCAAACAGAAAGCTGTTCTTGTCTGTCATACCAGTCAATCTATTGCTTTGGCTTTGTGGTGAACCCAATTTATTGTGTTTGAAGAAATTTCCCACTACAACAATAAAACATTTGATCATAGTTCTTGTAGGATACGAACATAACATCTCACCAGCTGTGCTAACCTACAATAACATGAACTGTTCATAGCTCAAAGAAAAAAGTGTGTTCTAAAATTATATATATATATATATATATATATATATATATATATATATATATATATAGTATCTCACAAAAGTGAGTACTTCTCTAACATTTTTGTGAATATTTTATTATATCTCTTCATGTGCCCACTCTGAAGAAATTACTCTTTGCTACAATGTAAAGTAGTGAGTGTACAGCTTAGCTTGGACAACGGTTTTAATTTTGCTGTCACCACAGAATAACTCAACACACAGCCATTAATGTCTAAACTGTTTAACCCTAAGTGAAAATGTCCAAATTGGTCCCAAAGTGTCAATAGTTTGTGTGGTCACCTTTATTTTGGCTTAACCCTCTCCAGCGTGGAGTTCACCAGAGCTTCACAGGTTGTCACTGGAGTCCTCTTCCACTCCTCCATGATAACATCACAAAGCTGGTGGATGTTAGAGACCTTGCGTTCCTCCACCTTCCGTTTGAGGATGCCCCACAGATGCTCAGTAGGGTTTAGGTCTGAAGTAGGGATGAGCTTCGAGTTCGAGTCGAATTCATGTTCGACTCGAACATTGCCTGTTCGCCTGTTCAGCGAACAGTGAACAATTTGGGCTGTTTGCGGCAAATTCGAAAAGCCGGGAACACCCTATACAAGTCTATGGGAGAAATGTAAAGTGCTAATTTTAAAGGGTAATATGCAGGTTACTGTCCTAAAAAGTGTTTGGGGACCTGGGTCCTGCCCCAGGGGACATGGATCAATGCAAAAAAAGTTTTAAAAACGGCCGTTTTTTCAGGAGCAGGGATTTTAATAATGATTAAAGTGAAACAATAAAAGTGTAATATTCCTTTGAATGTGGTATCTGGGGGGTGTCTGTAGTATGCCTGTGAAGGGGCGCATGTTTCTGGTGCTTAGAACTGTCCCTGCACAAAGTGTCATTTGTGCAGGAAAAAAAGTCTTTTAAAATCACTTGCGGCTAAATTGTCGGCTCCCGTAATACAGAGAACTCTCAATGAGTGTTCTCTGCATTAGCCGACAATTCATTCATTCATTGATAAAAAATAAAAAAAAAGCGTGGGGGTTCCCCTAAATTCAATTACCAGGCCCTTCAGGTCTGATATGGATATTAAGGGGAACCCCGTGTCAAATTAAAAAAAAAAATTGACGTGGGGGTCCCCCTAAATATCCATACCAGACCCTTCAGGTATCTCTCAGTCCAGCGCTGTCCATACATCCGTCATCTGTCTACACTCCGGAGACACTGCGGGGATCCCAGCGCTGACGTTTCTTATATTAGGAGGGCGGGGCCACCTGTCACCTGACCCTGCCCCCTCTGACACGGGTGAGGGGAGCCAGGGGTTCCCCAGTGACGTATGGGTGACCCCGCCCCCTCTGATGTAACGGAAACCTGCGTTACCTGCGTGACTTTTTTTCCTGCACAAATGACACTTTGTGCAGGGACAGTTCTAAGCACCAGAAACATGCGCCCCTTCACAGGCATACTACAGACAACCCCCAGGTACCACATTTAAAGGAATATTACACTTTTATTGTTTCACTTTAATCATTATTAAAATCACTTCTCCTGAAAAAACGGCCGTTTTTAAAACTTTTTTTTGCATTGATCCATGTCCCCTGGGGCAGGACCCGGGTCCCCAAACATTTTTTAGGACAGTAACTTGCATATTAGCCTTTAAAATTAGCACTTTAGATTGTGAATGTTCGAGTCCCATAGACTTTAATAGGGTTCTAAAGTTCACACGAAGTTTAGGTCTGTTCGCAGGTTCTGGTGTGAACCGAACAGGGGGGTGTTCGGCTCATCCCTAGTCTGAAGACATGCTTGGCCAGTCTATCACTGTTAACATGTTGGAATACTGCCCTGCGGCTCAGTCTCTGAAGAGAGGGGATTATGCTCTGCTTCGAAATGTCACAGTACATGTTGGCATTCATGGTTCCCTTAATGAACTGTAGCTCTCCAGTGTTGCAGCACTCATGCAGCCCCAGACCATGACACTCCCACCACCATACTTGTCTATAGGCAACACACACTTGTACTCCTCACCTGGTTGCCACCATACACGCTTGACACCATCTGAACCAAATAAGTATATCTTGCTCTCATCAGACCACAGGATATGATTCCAGTAATCAATGCCCTTAGTCTGCTTTTCTTTAGCAAACTGTTTGTGGGCTTTCTTGTTCATCATCTTTGGAAGAGGCTTCCTTCTGAGACTTCAGCCATGGAGACCAACTTGATGCAGTGTGCGGTGTATGGTCTGAGCACTGACAGGCTGACCCCCCACCCCTTCAACCTCTGCAGCAATGCTGGCAGCACTCATACGTCTATTTCCCAAATACAACCTCTGGATATGACGCTGAGCATGTGCACTCAACTTCTTTGGTTGACCATGGCGAGGCCTGTTCTGAGTGGAACTTGCCCTGTTAAACCACTGTATGGTCTTGGCCACAGCACAGTTTCAAGGTCTTGGCAATCTTCTTATAGCCTGTGCCATCTTTATGTAGAGCAACAATTGTTTTTTTCAGATCCTCAGAGAGTTCTTTGCCATGAGGTGCCTTGTTGAACTTCCAGTGACCAGTATGAGAGAGTGCTCCCCATTCACACCTGGGACCTTGTAATACTAACGAGTCACATGACACCGGGGAGGGAAAATGGCCAATTGGGCCCAATTTGGACATTTTCCCTTAGGGGTGTACTCACTTTTGTTGCCAGTGGTTTAGACATTAATGGCTGTGTGTTGAGTTATTTTGAGGAGACAGCAAATTTACACTGTTATACCAGCTTTACACTCACTACTTTACATTGTAGCAAAGTGTTATAACTTCAGTGTTTTCACATGAAAAGGGGTGTACTCACTTTTGTGAGATACTGTATATACAGTTGATATATATATATATATATATATATATATATATATATATATATATATATATATATATATATGTGTGTGTAATACAGACTGCTAAAAGAAAAAGATAACATCAACGTTGGTGAAGCTTAAAGAAAAATTCTCCCCATTGGCACCTGCAAAGTCAAATTTGCCATTAGACAACGGCTTGTGCCTATAGGCAAAAAACACAAAGAGACAACATTTCCCTTTATACCTGTAGTTATCAACCACATATTTTCAACAGCCAATAGTAGAAATACAATCTTCCCCAGTAATTGTATTATCTCAATATTCTAAACTGGACAAGTGCAAGGAAAACACAATAAAACTGGTGATCCCACAGCAGATTGTTCCCATAGTGACCAACTGGCCAGCAGGGTCCGGGCCTTCCATAGCCATGGGATTATCTGTCATGCTATGTAACAATCTAGTTGTACAAGCTCCACAGATAAACCTACAAATATGAAGTGTGGGGCCTTATGTGGCTTCAGTCAAAATCCATAATTCATGATGGTAGCTGAGGATAGAGACATAGATCAATTGCTTGCTTTACTTGTCATTGGTCTATACAGTGTCTACAAACCTGCTGCAATTGACTTGTTCTATTTATCAGTCTCATACTTCCTTTTTTCTTCACTCAATAACAGGATCCCCATGAACTTGACCTTGGAGCTAGAAGTACTGATCTTCATTCCTACCACATAGCTTACAGCAGAGAACTGACCAAGGTCAAATGTAAGGCCGCGTACACACGCGCGGACTGTTGGCCCAACCTTGTCCGCTGAACAGTGTTTGGGCGGACAGTCCGCTCGTGTGTGGGCTTTCAGCGGACAGTTTCAGCGGACAGTTGGACGGACAAGGTTTTACGGAAATTCCGAAAAACTGTCCGCTGAAACCTTGTTTCAACGAACAGTCCGCCCGTGTGTAGGCTTGTTCGTCAAACTAAGTTCCGCGCATGCTCAGAAAGGATTTTCAAGCTGAAAGTTATAATGCAGTGTATAGGACGTCGTATTTTGCGTCCCGTCGTACGTGCCGTTCACGTCATCGCGCACGGTTTCAGCAAACTGTTCGTTCGTCGTGTGTGGCCATGTCCGTCCATGCTAAGTTTGAGCGGACTGTTCGCTCAAACTGTTGGACGGACAAAGTTGGGCCAACAGTCCGCGCGTGTGTACGCGGCCTTAGTCTGCAGCAACAGCTGGGGGGGCAGTGTGTATGATGAGGCCACAATGTAGTGCACTGGGAACAAGATTCAATATTTTTTGGATACATTCTTGTGTCACTTTGACTTTGTATAGAAGTAACAAGAACATAAATATTGGTCTTTGGGTGTCGGTGGCGCCTTCCCCCCATAACCCTATAGAGGTAATCTTGATGAAAGCAAGAATTGGCCTTGCTGTGAAAAATTGCAATGATATGCACCTGTCAAACAGATGCAGAAAAATTGGTCTTTGGGTGTTGGTGGCGCCTTCCCACCATAACCCTGTAGAGGTAATCTTGATGAAAGCAAGAAATGGCCTTGCTGTAAAAAATTGCAATACTATACACCCGTCAAACAGGTGTAGAAATATTGGTCTTTGGGTGTTAATTGTGCTCATGAAACCTATACCAAAAACATTCTTCCAGATGAAATGATTTAACACCCTAAAATCTAGACAGCCTTGAAGTCCTGCAGAGATTCCACATAAGACTTAATCAGTGACATCAGCATCAGGGGCTTCATAGCTGGTAATCCAGGGCTGGTTCATTTTTATAAAAGTCAAACGGTCCATGGAGCCTGTGGACAGAAGCGTTCTATGATCAGTAACAAAACCTCCTGCAGCACTGAATGCCCGTTCTGAAAGCACTCTGGATGCAGGGCAGCCCAAAAACACAATAGCATACTGGGCAAGTTCTGGCCAGTGGTCTATTCTCATGACCCAGCAAATCAGTGGATTGCCAGCTTGAATGCTCTCCATCTCTGTTTTGGCCATGATGTGATGTGGAAGCTGCTGATGGAATGTGGAAGCTGACAGCCCTGGGCGGCGAGGACTAAAAAAAAATCTGAAATGTCTCACTTAGGCGGATGCCTTCTCCAACATTCCCCTCTTGACCAACAGAAGACTCAAAACTATGTTTTCCACAACACTGTAACCTACTGGAGTCAGGAAAAACGTTCAATAAAATCCTCTTTAACGTGTCCTCAAGAGAATCTATCTTCTGCACTCTTTGTGGAAACATAATGAGTTCTGAGATCTTCCCCTTATAACGGTGGTCAAGGAGGGTTGTCAACCAGTAATCATCCTTCTCCTTTATGCCACATATTCTTGGGTCCTTTTTCACAGGCTTTGAAGCATGAGGTTGCCCATAAACCTCAAATTTGCCGAGGCTTGAGAAGCAGACTGCTCGGGGTGACTCAGGGTGACAGCATCTGGAACTTCCTCCTCCCAGCCACGTACTACTCCCAAGGGTCCTAGTGTTGGAAAGCCATCGCTTACAGATTGACGAATCTCTTTCTCTTCTTCTTCTGCCTGAAAGTGCCAGAATTATCCTCCTCCTCCTCCTCTCTCCTCCTGTGTGTTCTGTGACATAGGAATGATGGTGTCTGGATAAAGTGGGCCTTGAGAGGAAAGGAAGTCCTCCTCTTCCTCCTTCTGCTCTGCTTCTAGTGCCCTGTCTATAATGCCACACAGAGTCTGCTCCAGCAGGAACAAAACAGGGATTGTGTCACTGATGCATGCACTGTCACGGCTCACCATCCTCATGGCCTCCTCAAATGGTGACAATACAGTGCATGGATCCTTAATAAACAGCCATTGGTGTGGGGAAAAAAAGCTGAGGTGGCCTGAGCCTGTTGTCGTGCCGTATTCGCACAGGTGATCGTTGATGACCCTCTGCTGCATGTATAGCCGCTGCAGAATTGACAAAGTCAAGTTTCACCTGGTGGTCATGTCACAAATCAGGTGATTTACGTGCAGGTGTAGTTCCAACGTAAAAGGGGGCACTTCTCCATAGAACACCACTACAAGGGGGCACTTTAATGACTGTTTTGTAAAGTATGTACCCCAGACATATTCTCAGCTGTGCAATCTATAACTATGATGTACATTACTGTGACAGGAGTCACTTTGGGTGGGGGGCCTGTGAAACACAGAATCCCTTGGGGAGTTTGGGAAACCCTTGTTTCAGCTCCCCATTTGCCTCCTATGCCTAAGTTACCTTGTGTACTCTTTGCTGGGTCCTTTGGGGTGTGGCTGTATTCCATTGTTCTATTGTTTCTGTCTGCCTTAGATATTATGGGATGTGTAAGTGTATTTGCTGTGAAGAGGGTGGGTGGATTCCTCCAACAGCTTTCCCTGCTGATTGGACAGTCTACCCAGCCCGGAATGCAAAGGGGAGGGGGATTGTCCCAAGTATTACCTGTGTACCCTTGTTTTCAATAGACAGTTCATGTTACAGCTTGCAGCCAAACAAGTCCTGCCTTGTTCATGGTTGTAATATGTGGCAATAATATTGAATATCTATATTGACGAAAGCACTCAAGCGGAGTGTGGGACGTTTCGTTACAATGACATAATCCTAAATAAAGTGTTTTTGAATCATCATTTTCTGGTAGCTAAATATTCTGTGGCTAAGTTAGGTAGGCTCAGAAAAACGACTAGCTGTCTGTGTATATTCTGTATATTTCTCCACAATAGTCAGTGAGCCAACAATTAGGTTCTATTTACAATTAAATTTGTTGGGTGGCTATAGGCCAAAAGAGACAGCTTTTACCTCATACACTTCGATTAATGAAGCCCATTGTGACTAATATGTATAACGCATTTTAGATGGCCCAAGCTATCCTTTAACTTTATGACCACACTGCCTAATTAGCAAAACTTTTTTTGCCCACTTTCTATGTCTGACGTTCTATAATTTTCTAAAAAAAGGCCTGGAGTTCAACTCGACTTCATTACTGGGAGTAGAAAAATCTAAATGACTATTTGAGATACAAAAGCCAGCCATAATTTAACTTCTTTATTGTTCCATAAGCCTTTTAGCAATGTATTGATCTTTCATATATTCTTGTGACATGCTCTAGACTCAGCTCACCAAAAGTCCAATTCATAAACTCATTCATTTTACAGATATCTTGTTCTATGAATGATATAATGGAGGTTTTTCCTTTGGGAAAAAACGTGTGTAAGTTTTTAATGTACACATTTCTGTGTCATAGATGTAGCCTGCTTTTTAAATAATGAAAATAATAATGATAATAACGGTAATATAATTATAATCCAAATGCCAATATTTTGCTTCAAATAATAAATGTGTTAAAAAAAATGCTTATATTATCTTGATTTACACGTAAAGAGACCATTTTTTCTTCAATTTTCTTTCTTTTTCCCCCCTTCCTATTATTCACTCTTTCTCTTCCCACCGTTTCTTTTTTTTATTTTTTTTATTTCACAATCTTATATACAAAAGAGTTTCGAAACTATTGTAGGTTTTCTGTAGCACCTTTCTACAGTTCATATCCTGCCTTCCATCTGTTCTTTCTTCCTTTCATTCTGCTTGCTTGCTTTCACAATAAAATACACAAAAATGGTTACAAAGATGAAAAAAAAAATTCTCTGACACCTTGCCGCAAGTCATTGTCTTAACTTTCCTTTCTTTTTTCTTCCTTGCTTACAATAAAGTACACATAATTGGTTTTTAAAAAAATGGCCTTCTCTATTTCCTTCCTTCCTCCATCTTCTTCCTTTTGCTTCCTCCATTTCTTCTTCGTTTGCACAACATGCACAAAACAAAGAATTAAAAAAATTGGTTCTTCCTGGTACGGTTTCATTTAAAGTGATTGAAAAGGCAGAAGTTTTTTTATCTTAATGCATTCTATACATTAAGATAAAAAGCCTTCTGTGTGCAGCAGCCCCCCCCCCCATCCAATACTTACCTGAGGTCCTTCTAGATCCAGTGAGGTTGCAGGAATGTCTCTGCTGCCCGGGACTCTCCCTCCTCATTGGCTAAGACAGCAGCGCAGTACCATAGGCTCCTGCCGCTGTCAATCAAAGTCAGTCAGCCAATGAGGAGAGAAAGGGGGCCAGGCCCTGGTTTCGTGTCTGAATGGACACAGGGGGCTGCAGCTCGGCTCGGGCACCACCATAGCAAGCTGCTTGCTGTGGGGGCACTGAACAGGAGGGAGGAGCCAGGAGCTTTGAAGGGGAACCCGAGAAGAGGTGGATCCGGGCTGCTCTGTGCAAAACCATCACACAGGGCAGGTGAGTATAACATATTTGTTATTTTTAACTAAAAAAAAAACAAGACTTTACAATCACTTTAAGGGAGAAGGTACAAATAGACGGAATCCCATCTTCTTTACTGTACCTTCACTTGGGCCCAGTAACTCACCAATATACAAAAAAAGATAAAAATACATCTAGTTCAACCAATAGAAAAATAAATATATACATAAATAGAAAATTTCCACATACAGAATCCTATACCCACAGTTGATCCAGAGGAATGCCATAAAAACAAAAAACCCTATAAAGCACTATGCAATTTTCCCCATTGAAGGACAGATAAATTCCTTCCTGATGCCTCGGAAGCCAATCAGATATTCTCTAGTTCAAGAATTTCTGGTTGCATCTAAAAAAAACCCCCAAAAACATACAAAATATTAGGTGATCCAAAGTCTTAATATTGGAAGTGTAGCGCTTACTCCCGCAGGAGCTGCTTGGTATGATGGATTCTCTATTCTGCCAAAACTTTTTAACCTGCTTAGTCTACACTGACACTCCTGGTTATAGATTGACGTCTGCTCACACCTGTGTGACTTAAAGGGATTGTAAAGTGAATTTTTTATTTTTTTTTAAATAACAAACATGTTATACTTACCTCCACTGTGCAGCTCTTTTTGCACAGAGTGGCCCCGAACTGGCTCTTCTGGGGTCCCTCGGCGGCTGTCTCGGCTTCCTCCCGCTGGTGCTTTTCACATTCATGCGAGCTCCCTTGCATGGTGAGAAGCACCTGCGGGCGCGCTTCCGTGATACAGCCGGCGGCTATAGCCGCTCGATGTATCACACGGCCCCGCCCCCGGAGCTCCGCATCAGTGGATGTGATTAACAGCAGCGCGAGCCAATGGCTGCGCTGCTTTCCATCCATCCACTCCAGCCAATCAGCGGCCAGGCTAAATGGTGGAAAGGACCGCGGGAGCGAACGTGGGATTTTCGAGGGGTGAGGTAAGTAAAACGGGGGGGCTGGGGGCGCAGGCACTGTCAGATGTTTTTTCACCTTAATGCATAGAATGCATTAAGGTGAATGCATTAAGGTGAAAAAACATTTACCTTTACAACCCCTTTAAGTGTTAATATGTTAGCACTCTATAATAGAGCATAGAAAAAGGCCACCCCAAGCAAGTGGATGGTAAATAAGATAAGTGTTTTAAAGTGGTTGTAAACCCTTTTTGAGCTAGTATGCATAGCATACTAGCTCATTATGAATAACTTACCTGAGAACAAAGCCCCCAAAGCGGTCCTCCATCTTCCTCTTTGCCGCTGCCATGGATCCCAGAGCGACTTCCGGGTCTCGTGGCTCCGGCGCTGTGATTCGCCAGAGCCACGATGACGTCACTCCGGTGCATGCGCACGGGAGCTGACAATCGTGGCATATTGCCGCAATCTGCGGCCTGCCTCTGTGCGCCTGTGCGCCGCTGTCTATGGCACATGTCTACGGTATCTCCTAAACCGTATAGGTTTAGGAGATATTTCTTGGACCTACAGGTAAGCCTTAATCTAGGCTTACCTGTAGGTCAAAGTTGGTTGTAAGGGTTTACAACCACTTTAAGACAAGGCAAGGCAACACAAGGCGCAAATCAAAAAATGGTCAAAGATCATTATAGAATAAGTGAGACTTACTAATTTGAATACTAGCCTAAGTATGGCAATTTACTTAAACCCCATTAAAACTAAACCAATCCACAGCACTAATAAGCAACAACATAAACAGTGAGGAATATAACGTCAGTGAAGGAATTCTCATAGTAATTCTGCAATAAACAATCAAAGAAAGTGTCCTAGAGTGCACTGTATTGTGCTAGCCCTAGATTTAAGTATGCATAATGCCCCGTACACACGAGAGGACTTATGTCCGACAGACTTCCAAAGGAGTTGCGCCGGAGTTCCGACGGAGTTCTGACAGACTTTTCGGCCGAACGGACTTGGCCACACACGATCACACTAAACTCCGACGGATTCGAACGTGATGACGTACGACCTGACTCGAATAAGGAAGTTCATAGCCAGTAGCCAATAGCTGCCCTAGCGTCGGTTTTAGTCCGTCGGAGTAGCATACACACGAGCGGAGTTTTCGAAGGGGACCGGGTCCGGCGGAGTTCCTTCGGGAAAATTTGAAGCATGCTTCATTTCTAAAGTCCGTCAGACTTTGGCGAATCAAAAGTCCGTTGCAGCCCACACACGATCGGATAGTCTGACGGACTCGGTCCTTCGGACTTTGGATGTTGAAAAGTCCGCTCGTGTGTACGGGGCATAAGTCTTTCTGATTAGGTTGTCACTAATGTAGGCACACCCTACAATAATGGGTTCCCCCAGCTCTGGTCCCAAGATGCAGCAACTCTTTAGGGCTCAGTGTCTCTGCTCTCTGTGTGCTTAGAAAACTGCAGTAGGTATGCATGCTCTGGTCCTGTACTGGTCTGTCTCCTCTGTAGCTGTTTCTATGGTGAGCAATGGCAGATCCAATGGATGGTCTGCATGCTCTCCTTTCCCCTGGTAAAAGCCCCCAAACTCTCCAGAATTGCAGGGGAAAGGACGGCACCTTGAATGATGTGGGACAGTTGTTGGAGCTCATTTAAGTAGACAGGAATTGTGTACAAGGAGGCTGCTGGAAATCAGCAGTGTCGATATGCAACAATGGATAGAAAAAGGTAAAAACGTATTTTATTTTAACAATTAGGAATTTTTTATAAGACATGACATTTTAGAAAATTAAATATAATACTGTTAGGGTTCATATCTACTTTAATAGCAAATACATATTTTTATTAAAAATGCAATTATGTTTAAGTGACCTATGTCCTCTGTATATATTTTTGAAAGTGCACTTGGAAGTGCAGTGGCTGTAAATCTGTGCGATAGATCTGAAATGAGGGGAAGCTCTGCTGATTTTATCATCCAATCATGTGCAGGCTAAAATGCTGTTTTCTATTTTATTTGCATGTCCCCCTCAGATCTACAGCGACTGCACCTGCAGTGCACTTGTAGTGCAAAGTGGATTTGCCTTTCGTAAACAACCCAGATTATGCTGTTACCTTCAATTGAGAACACAAAAATGGACAGTCAACAGTCTTTAATAAGGAAAAAAAAAAAAAAAACTTAAGTGCACATAATTACCAAAATGAGTACCAATTAGAATTTAAAATCAGCCTGTGAATACTCATATCATAGTCAGGAACAATAGAGGCTCTGTGAAAGCTGTTATTTTATTTTGCTAGATCAGAAACAAGGGAGTCAAATTTGCTAAAAAAGCTGCAGAGCATTCACAGGTGTCAGAGCGCTGCCCCCCATCCGGTGGTGAAGAGACCCCGCTGCTTTCTGCTATCTAAACACAGGCTTTGCTCTCATCCATTAATCAGAATACTTTCACTTTGACTTTTTCCTTTCCACGCATCTTGTTTCTTGCAGAGATTCTCAAACATCTAGATGTTAAAAAGGAACCAAAAAAAAAAAAAACATGCCCTTCACAAGGGGACGTACTGTTCCCAGCAGAGGCTTAACCTGGTAATTAGGCTCACTTGCTATAAAGTGAGGTCAGAAAAGGAAAGGCGAAAGGAACATACATTTTTTATGCAGATTAGGTGCTGCGCTATTTATATGTGATTAGGAAAACAGTAATTGAATTCCTAAATTGTCACCAAAAAAAATTCTAGCTGTTCAAATTAGGCAAGGTTTCCAGTTAAAGTGAAACACTGTATCGCCGGAGAAATAAAATAAAACCATTGCCTACAAATCAGATATATACTGTACATAATAATCATTTAGGAAACTCTATAGCAGATGCTTTGCTGCTTCTTTTTAAGCCATTCTTTCCTAGCCATGGCGTCCCTGTAATAGGGTCTGTATACCCGGGGGGTGGGAAGGTTTGGCAATCATGTGACCATTGTGATTGACTGTTCCCGCTGGCTACTGATTGTGAGTGACAGCTCTGTCTCTGCGCTGGGAACACACAATTAGCACGCAGTTTGCACAGAAACACTGGCCGCCCAGTGACGCATATGTGCAGCGTGTGGGCATTAAATCCACCGCACATATGTGTCACACGGGTGGCAACAGGTTAAGAAAAGTGTTAATGAGAAAATTTATCATAATGTTTCTTTACAGTTCTGGAACAACGTATATCAGTAGCGGCCGGTGTTTTTTTTTTTTTTGGGGGGTAGGAACAGCAAACAACCAACCCCCCGGCGTGGGCAGTCAGTCAGTCATTCAGCCTCACACTTACCCCATCTAGGTCGCGGGTGGGCTCCTACGGACGGCAGCTTCCATAGCGTCTCCTCCTCCTCCTCTGCAACATGGCGGCTTCCACCGTGCATCCCCTTCTAGGCGTCCAATAGAATCGCCTGTCCCTCCAGCCAATCGGGTGATGGGTCTCAAGACCAGCTTCTGATTGGCTAGGAGGAGAATCAGTGTGACAATAGCGAATATTTATTTGTTATTGTTACACAACTGGGTGGGCTCAGGGCGCAGTGCTCGGGGCCCTGAGCCCACCTTTTTTTAAAGCCTTTTAGAGCCTCTGGCTCTAATCACATGCTTAAAAAAAAAAATCTTCATAGTTGTTGGACCAGCTGTGGAAAGAGAGGAGGAAGGCAGGTAGGACCTCATAGCCGCAGCTTGTCTCAGCTGCAACAACTTTCCAACAAGCAATGGCAAGAGGAATGCAGAGGGAGGAGAGATGTATCAGCCTATGCATTCCACTTGATGTTGTTTGTCTCAGAAAAATGCTCACTTTCGAGACGAGCTGCAGCTTGTCGTGTCTTTTGTAGCTGTTGTTGGATCAGCTGTGGCAGAGGAAGGCAGGTTGGACCTTTTAGCTGCAGCTTGCCTCAGCTGCGACCACTTTCCAGACAAGCAACGGCAGGAGGAATGCAAAAGTAGAGGGTGTATCAGCCTCTGCATTCCTCTTGCCATTGCTTGTCTCGGGAAAGTGCTCACAGCCAAGACAAGCTGCAGCTCTGTGTCAGACGTATCCTTCATAGCTGTTGTTGGATCAGTTGCAGCAGGAGAAGAGAAAGGCAGGTTGGATCTCATATCTAGAGTTAGAAAGCATGGGACAAAGTACTACCTGTATTTTGTCCCATCAAGTACAGAACTCAACTGTAAAATAATTAGAATGATAGCTCTTCTTTAAGTGGGAGGTACTGCTTTTAACCTAAAGGCAAATTCATTTCTAATTTTATATGGTTGACAGATACAGTATCTCACAAAAGTTAGTACACCTCTCACACTTTTGTAAATATTTTATTATGTCTTTACATGTGACAACACTGAAGAATTGACACTTGTCTACAATATAAAGTAGTGAGTGTACAGCTTGTATAACAGTGTACATGTACTGTCCCCTCAAAATAACTCAACACACAGCCATTAATGTCTAAACCGCTGGCAACAAAAGTGAGTACACCCTAAGTGAAAATGTCCAAATTGGGCTCAATTGGCCATTTTCCTTCCCCAGAGGAATATGACTTGTTAGTGTTACATGGTCTCAAGTGTGAATGGGGAGCAGGTGTGTTCAATTTAGTGTTATCACTCTCACTCTCTCATACTGGTCACTGGAAGTTCAACATGGCACCTAATGGCAAAGAACTCAAGGATCTGAAAAAAGAATTGTTGCTCTACATAAAGATGGCATAGGCCAGGGGTGCCCAACCTTTTGAACAGCGAGGGCCATATAAACGACTTGTTCACTGGTCGCGGGCCACAATGAAAGAGCAGGCAGATGATAGGTCCATGCAGAGCGGGCATGGACACAGCCCACTCTACCCTATGGGTCCTCTGATCTGATCCACCCAGACGGAAGGGGATTGATCCCCTTCTGTTTTTTTTGGGTTTTTTTACCGAATCAGATTGGAGGTAGGCAGGTGTAAATGGACACAAATCTGTTTACATCTGCCATTTTATAGAGGTGAATGGAGGGTCCGATTGGGTCAGACCGATTGTGTGAAAGGAGCCTTTCACACTAATGCAGTGCAGTGCACCTGTGTCTTTCCTGCAGGTTAGCTACACTTTGCCATAGACTTCTATTATATCCTGCAGGTGTGGTGCACTTTCTGAAAGCTCACCAAACCCGCAGGTAATAACAGAAGTCTATGCCTCAGTGCAGGTAACCTGAAGGTGCACTTCACCTGCGGATCAGTTTGAAAGCAGTCCAGTAACCACTGCGAAGATATGCCTATACATAGCACTGCAATTTTAGTAATAAACTGACCTTTAATAACAGTCTTCCATTCAGGTATTGCCTGCTGTTGCTGTCCATGGCAGAGTGCATTTGGTATCACTCTGCCTGTGGCAGGAGACAGAGCTATACAGGAAGCATCGGCTTATACAGCTCTGCTCCACAGCCGCTTGCTTTGCCGGCTTCATTAACAACACAGATGCTCTGGGATGTTGGGTCGGTAACCCATGATCTGAGCTTGCCAATCTGCCATCCCACAGAAGGAGGTCGCGGGCCACATCAGAGGGCTCCGCGGGCCACATGTGGCCCCCGAGGCACTGGTTGGGCACCCCTGGCCTAGGCTATAAGAAGATTGCCAAGACCCTGAAACTGAGATGCAGCACGGTGGCCAAGACTATACAGTGGTTTAACAGGACAGGTTCCACTCAGAACAGGCCTCGCCATGGTCAGCCAAAGAAGTTGAGCGCACGTACTCAGTTTCATGTCCAGAGGTTGCCTTTGGGAAATAGACGTATGAGTTCTGCTCGCATTGTTGCAGAGGTTGAAGGGGTGGGGGGTCAGCCTTTCAGTGCTCAGACCATACACTGCACACTGCATTAAATTAGTCTGCATGTCTATCATTCCAGAAGCAAGCCTCTTCTAAAGATGATGCACAAGAAAGACTGCAAACAGTTTGCTGAAGACAAGCAGACTGAGGACATGGATTACTGGAACCATGTCCTGTGGTCTGATGAGACCAAGATAAACTTATTTAGTTCAGATGGTGTCAGGCGTGAGGTGGCAACCAGGTGAGGAGTACAAACACAAGTGTGTCTTGCCTACAGTCAAGCACGGTGGTGGGAGTGTCATGGTCTGGGGCTGCATGAGTGTTGCCGGGACTCGGGAGCTGCAGTTCATTGAGGGAACCATGAGTGCCAACATGTACTGTGACATACTGAAGCAGAGCATGATCCCCTCCCTTTGCAGACTGGGCCGCAGGGCAGTATTCCAACATGATAACGACCCCAAACACATTTCCACTGCCTTGCTAAAGAAGCTGAGGGTAAAGGTGATGGACTGGCCAAGCATGTCTCCAGACCTAAACCCTATTGAGCATCTGTGGGGCATCCTCAAATGAAAGGTGGAGTGCAAGGTCTCTAACATCCACCAGCTCCGTGATGTCATCATGGAGGAGTGGAAAAGGACTTCAGCGGCAACCTGTGAAACTCTGGTGAACTCCATGCCCAAGAGAGCTAAGGCAGTGCTGGAAAATAATGGTGACCACACAAAATATTGAAATTTTGGGCCCAATTTGGACATTCACTTAGGGGTGTACTCACTTTTGTTGCCAGCGGTTTAGACATTAATGGCTGTGTGTTAAGTTATTTTAAAGGGGACAGAAAGATGACAATATTATACAAGCTGTACACTCACTAATTTACATTGTAGCAAAGTGTCATTTCGTAAGTGTTGTCTCATGAAAAGATATAATAAAATATTTACAAAAATGTGAGGGGTGTACTCACTTTTGTGAGATACTGTACATTGCAACACTTGGTACGCCTTTAGATGTGAGAGACTGTAATAACCCCAAGGGCATTGTCAGAGGTACTTCCAGTGTATACAATAACTCCACTGGCTTCTTGCCAGGCTTTCAACAAATACCTATTTTTACAGTATGGGGCTGGTTTCAGTTCCTTTATCAAAAGTAAAACTGAAGCTTAAATAGCTTTCATGGTAATGTAACAAGCACAACTAAAAAGTGATACTGTTTGGTAATGTTGCCAAGCTTATCTTATTCTAATGGACAGTCTGCCTACAGTTTGATCTCAGGCTCTGTGTAAACTTCTGGTTGGTTTCAAGAAATAGTTTTTTGTTCTTTTTTTTTTCAGTTATATAGAACCACCATGAGTGCCTGTAAATTAAAATAAAAAGAGAAAAGCGGAAATGTAATGTCAATTTTAAGGCTTTGACAAGGTTTTGCCCACTCTCTCCGCACATAAACTAAAACTTATGAGACATTGGGGGTTATTTACAAAAGGCAAATCCACTTTGCACTGCAAGTGCACTTGGAAGTAAAGTCGCTGTAGATCCGAGGGGGACATGCAAGGCGAACTGAGGTCACGGTGATATGCCGTTAGTGGCGGCTCCCGTGCGCATGCATGGGAGTGACGTCATCGCTGCTCCGGCGCTGTGAGTGGCTGGAGCAGCGATATCCGGAAGAAGATGGACGCTTCGTGCTACAGGGGACAGTGGTGACATTGATGGCTCCTGTGTCAGGTAAGTGACATGTAATGGGCTACTATGCGATGCATAGTAGTCCATTATGCTTTACCTTTGCAGGGAGACAAAGAGGAAGTAAATCCATCAGGGTTTACTTCCTCTTTAAGGAGATTCAACCTCTCTATTTGTCCTGTTTACCATTAGCAAAGTGAAAGAAAATCCACAAATTTTGAGTTGTCCCCAGAAAAGTAATAGAGGGCAAATGTTCCAATGGGGGCACTAGTTCTGGTGACCTTGGGGTCCCCAAGGAATTCCCTTAAATTGCAGGGATTTCCTCTCACTTCCTGTTATGGGACAAGAAGTGAAGGGAAATCTCTGCAATGGGATATAGATGGCAAAAACAAATCTAACAGGGGTTACAACCTTCCCTTGCTCTATCCAAAATGAAAAAAAAAAAAAGTTTGTCTATAGTTCTACTTTAAAAAAAATGCAGGTAAAAGTATAGACATATCAAGTATTTGAAGTATAAATAGAAAAAAACTGCGCCAACAATGAATTTTAAAGAAGGATGAAAGGGGGCTTTGGGACTTTAAAGGCACCAAATATAAACAATAATAAAAAAGAGGGTTTTTTTATATAAATGTATTCAAAAATTGAAAATTGGAAACACATACATAATTAAAGAGTTAAAAACTTAACACAGACAAGTTATACACACATAATATGGGTCTACATCAGCATTTACATCACAGTTCAATATAGTGCAATTCGAGTTGTGCGTAGGTGGTTCTCAGAGATCAAATACAGTATCAATTAACATAAATAGTCACTGTAGTGATGAGCTGGTGTAGCATCCCGAGACTATGCCCTGCCCGACATGTTTCGCGTTTTTGGAAACGCTTCTTCTGAGGCGCAATAAAAACACTCTTAAAAATTGAGAGACGAATAGAATGCATGGGTTAGATATGCATTTCCATACTATTACAAAGTGCAACATACAAGTTCTTACATAAATCCAGGTAAAACGCATGAAAAATGTAAAGCGCACATACTTAGAAACCTGTCAAAAGGGAGCCATGCGAGTATATTGGGGCCCGTATGAGCCGGTCATATATGAGAACATTGTGGGGGCATGCATACTAATATAAGAACTTATATTAGTATGCATGCCCCCACATGCATTCTATTCTTCTCTCAATTTTTAAGAGTGTTTTTATTGCGCCCCAGAAGAAGCATTTCCAAAAACGCGAAACATGTCGAGCAGGGCATAGTCTCGGGATGCTACACCAGCTCATCACTACAGTGACTATTTATGTTAATTGATACTGTATTTGATCTCTGAGAACCACCTACGCACAACTCGAATTGCACTATATTGAACTGTGATGTAAATGCTGATGTAGACCCATATTATGTGTGGATAACGTGTCTGTGTTAAGTTTTTAACTCCTTAATTATGTATGTGTTTCCAATTTTCAATTTTTGAATAAATGTATATTAAAAAAAACCTCTTTTTTATTATTGTTTATATTTGGTGCCTTTAAAGTCCCAAAGTCCCCTTTCATCCTTCTTTAAAATTTATATTCATCAGGGATGATGGCACCCTCCCTAAATAAAAATAATTTTGAGATATCCACTACTGAGTCACTAAGTGCTTTTTGATATCTCTTTTCTCCTCAAACTTCTTTCTGCGCCAACAATGAGTCCAACCAGATCCGGCAGTTCGCAGGGTAAATATCATCCAAATTAGGTATCAGACACAGTGAAAAGAACCATTACAGTCTCTGAATTGAACTTATGTGGTTGAATAAAAACACCTCTGTGATCCACAGTTTGAGTGAGGAGAGCCACCACCATATGGAAAGCCATTTACCAGAGGGTAAACCCAAAACAGCATTCGGCTATAGTCCAGCCACGGCCTCTGACATCTGAATAGAAGACCCAGGGGACACCTCTCACAGATAAAGCAGGATACTAGGCTCTTTCCATAGAACAATGCGGTCCGTGAATCAACCCGGTGACGTCACACCATGCAGTGATGTCTCTGCATTGATTTGAAGGAGGAAGGGCTCCTAATGTGCCAGCTGGCATCTTTTACATGTTTTTAATCTACCTATGCTTGTAAGTACCAACATTTTTTTTTATAAATTGTCCTGCATTACGGAATTATGCTATGGTCCCCTTCCTTTCTATTTGCTGTATGAATTCACAGACAGCATGTTCTATAGAAAGAGCCTAGTATCCTGCATTATCTGTGAGAGGCATCCCCTGGGTCTTCTATTCAGATGTCAGAGGCCGTGGCTGGGCTATAGCCGAATGCTGTTTTTGGTTTACCCTCTGGTAAGTGGCTTTCCATATGGTGGCGGCTCTCCTCACTCAAACTGTGGATCACAAAGGTGTTTTTATTCAACCACATATTTGGACATAAGTTCGATTCAGAGACTGTAATGGTTCATTTCACTGTGTCTGATACCTAATTTGGATGGTATTTACCCTCCGGTCTGCTGGATCTGGTTCGACTCATTGTTTAGCGCAATTTTTTTCTATTTATATTGTTTACTGTGTTTATCTCACCTAAACTGCAGCCCTTTTAGTAGTTATTTTACTTTTCTAAGCACAGTTTTTTACTCCAAGTATTTAAAGTGCTTACATGCAGTGGTTTGTCTTTCCCATAAACAACTTGTAATTTACTATTAATGTGCCTAGGAACTTGCTAGGGTATTCAAACACTCCAGAAAGAGTTGATTCCTTAGCATAGCCACGGTTCCCCTTCTCTTCTGCCATATCAATGTCCTCCCCTATTATAGGAATGTCTAATTTCTTTCTATGCTGGGCAAGCTCCTTTCTTCCTCCTCTTGCCTCCCTACATAACCTTTTATGTAGATGCCAGGAGAAGGAATGCATAGGCATACAATATTGTAAATTGAGTTTGGGTCTGCTTACATCACGTCCAAGATGACAGTTCACATTAGCAATTTTAGAGCTGTTGGATCTCTGCACAAGGAAGGCTTTCACAAGTAAAACACATGTATGAATACTGAAATAGAAGCAAAAGCAGAAGGCGCACTGGCCTAGTGCAACACCATTAAAACGCTTTAAAATTAAATAAAACCAAAAGCAATCTACTGACAAAGGTACACCATAAAGTGCCAAGTAACAGGTCCAGTACCACACAGGAAACGTGTCCATCCACAGGAGTACAGCTTATACATTGGATTAGCAGAGCCCTCTTCTTCAGAGCTCCATAAATATAATGAATGTAAATATAAACCTATGGGAATATCGTTGTTGAAACTAATGGTCTAGTGACGGTGAGTCTTTCCAAAGTCACCTAAATTGTAATTCAGGCCATTTGTAAAGTAGCCATCACACAACGCACTCTGAAGTAACAATAAACTCCTCCCCTACTCTGCACTAGCCAATTAGAAATTAGACTTCAGCTGCCAGGATCCTACAATTAAATGCTGTGCTAATTCACTATAAAAAGCAAGAAACCCAAATGCATATTACCCAGTAATTAAGCTCACTTGCTGCTAAACGGCAAAAGGAATTTGTATTAATTATGCCCATTAGGTGCAGAAGCAGTTGTGTGAAATTACGCAGATATCACCTGGTTTTCCCACATCATTTTTTTTTTCTGATGAAAGATAACTCTTGAATTAATTGTTCTATGTTTAACTCTTGGGATAAGCAGAGTTCTTTCAGCAAAACTGATTTTACAGTGACGTCCCTCTTGTTTCAGTACTTTGCCTTCTGATTAACCTGGAACACGTATACACATTAGGAGAGGCAGAAGAAAGTCAGAAGACCTTAACCGTAGTCAACATTGGGAGCACTTAACTCCTGATGTAGATATTTGTTCCAGACCAGTGACTCAGAGGCAGGGCCAACTTTAATATGGGACAAAAGGGGCAGCTGCCCCGGGCTCAGTCATTATTGTGGGGCCCAAAGTAGCTGAGCTGCCTGCACTGCCCTCAGGGAATGAGGACAGAATTGAACCTCTCCCACACCATGTCTGACAAGCCACAGACCATTGGCCCACTGGAGGCTTTGGCGGGGCGTCTGGTGTTTGCCTAACATCCTCTGGACACTATCAAGGTAAGACCGTTTTAGGGGGGAGGGGCAATGCATGGGTCTGTGAAGGATAGGGAGGGGGTCCTGTGTAATGATGGGAGTATTATGGGAGAGGGGGTCTTGTGTAATAATGGAGGAGGCAGGTCCTATGTAATGATGGAGGTAGATTTGGGGATGAGATCCTGTGTAATGATGGAGATAGTATAGGGGAGGGTGTCCTGTCACTGTGTAATGATAGGGGTAGTATAGGGGGGTGTCCTGTGTAATGATGGGGGTAGTATGTGGAAGGGATCCTGTGTAATGATGGAGGAGGGGATTCTGTTTAATCATAGGGGTAGTATGGGGGATGAAATCCTGTGTAATGATGGGGTAGTATGGGGGAGGGAGTCCCGTGCAATGATGGAGGAGGGGGGTCCTGTGTAATGAAGGAAGTGCAGGGTTTGGCGTTACAGGATGATTAGTGTTAGGGTTAGTATTAGGCTTACAGGAAAAGTTAATGTGAAGGTAAGAGTTAAGATTTGGGCTAGAACCGGGGGAAGGAGAGTTTGTTTTGAGGCATTACTTGAAGTGATAGATTAAGGATTGCAGAGAGCTTTTAGGGGTCCTGAGTAATGATGGGGGTAGTATGGGAGAGGGAGTCCTGTGTAATGATGGAGAAGGGGTGTCCTGTGTAATAATGGAGGGGGGTGGGGTCCTGAGTAATGATGGGGGTAGTATGGGAGATGAGATCTTGTGTAATGGTGGGGGTAGTATGGGGGAGGGAGTCCTGTTTAATGATGGAGGAGGGGACAGGTTCCTGTGTAATGATGGAGGGGGGTGGGTTCCTGAGTAATGATGGGAGGAGTATGGGGGATGAGATCTTGTGTAATGGTGGGGGGGTAGTATGGGGGAGGGAGTCCTGTGTATTGATGGGGGAAGTTTGGGGAAGGAATCCTGTGTAATGATGAAGGAGGGGGGTCCTGTGTAATGATGGGGTAGGATGGGGGGGGATCCTGTGGATGAAAGAGGGGGTTCTGCATAATGACAGAATTATTGGGATAAGTCTATGAGGGTTATTTACGAAAAGGCGAATCCACTTTGCACTATAAGTGCAAACTACAAGTGCAAAGTGAACTTGAAAATTGCACTGAAAGTGCACTTGGAAGTGCAGTCGCTGTAGATCCGAGGGGGACATGCAAGGAGAATAAAAAACAGAATTTTAGCTTGCACATGATCGGATAATAAAATCAGCAGAGCTTCCCCTCATTTCAGATCTACCCCTCAGATTTACAGCGACTGCACTTCCAAGTGCACTTTGCACTTCGGGATGTTGAAGTAGAGAGCGAAATTGCATGGGGTGGGGGGGGGGATCTCTGTGTGTGCCCCGGTATGGTACACAAATATTCCTGGATTGAGAATCTGGCCCCATGCTCCTGGATCTCCCTTTTTGCCAATGAGGCTGCCTATCATTGTGGCCATTAAATAGAATGGCAGAGGAGGTGGAAGGTTGTGCAGTTTCTTGACCTAGAAAGGTGGGTCAATATCTGATCAATTTCTTACCAATAGTGCCAAAGGGGCATCAAAGGGACACTCAAAACAGAATTGACATGCAGATACCTGGAGGCACTGTGTGCTGCTAGGGCCAAATTATATGTTAGTTCTCTTTAAATTGTAGAGTTTCCGAGACAAAGTCATGCAAATGAATGAGTTAAATGAATCCTTGCCTCGGCTTTTCTCTCTGCTTGAGTTAATTTTGGCTAAGCCTCACAGACCATCAAATTAAATTCCTGCCTTTATCTCCTTGTGCTTGTACTCCTATTATTACCTGACACAACAATCCAGACCCTTGGGCCTGCATAGTGGTTGTAAGTGGCAAAGAGGAGCAAACTGATTCACACAGACTGGGATTGGCCTTATAGTGGATATTTATGAATATTGCTGAAGCTGATCCATTAGTCTAGTTTTCCTATGCCTTATGTATAAAAAGCATCACAGTCCACTTTCTCTGGATTTACAAGCCTCGCAGATCAGACATAATTGTTGGTAAGTTGAAGTCTAGACCAGGGCAGGTTCACTTTGTTGTAAATGCTTAACTGTTGCTATACCTTCCAACAGTCTGAGATAAGAAAGAGGGACACATTTTTGTATAATGTATGTAGGCAAAGGACACACACCTGCGGTATATCAAGTTATGGGGACTATGAAGAACTGGTAATCAAAAAATGATTGGTTAAACCCACAATTGATTTTTTTGCAGCACTATTTTTCTTTTTACCGGCTTCTCAATTTCTTTTCTGTGAAGTGTAGTTTAAATGAGAAGTCCAGCTTGAGCTCCTTCGGCTGGGCTTCTCCTCTGGGTCACAGGAGTGCAATTCGTTTTGCACTCCTGTGTCCCATTTTCAGGAGAACGGTCTGAAGTCCACTCTCTGCTGACGTCACCGAGATCAGTCCAGGCAACACATCATCCTGACAATGGACGTCTGGATCTGCCAGGTGCCTGGACTGATGGCCGTCTCAGCCTCCCAGCGAGCCACTGAGAGGCTGAGCAGGCCGCTCCCCGCCCCTTCACAGCTCAGTGCTTTAATGAGCATGGAGGAGCAGAGCAGGAGAGCTGAGGATTGGCAGGCAGCAGCTCTCTGCTTGGGGAGGTGAGAGAACAGAGCCATCAGCGATGTTCGAAGGCTCACTTCTCAGTGCAGAGGTGTGGGGGACAGGTGCATCATCATACCAATGCTGCATCCACCTAGGTAAGTATGATTATGGGATAAAAAAAAATCCCATACTTCTCTTTTAAGAAAAATAATTGTAATGTTTATATTAACCCCTTGACCTCTGGAAGGTTTTACCCCCTTCAGGATCAGGGTATTTTTTGCTATTCAGCACTGAGCTGCCTTATCAAGAAAAGAAGAAAAGATTGATCACACACTTGAATCCAAAAGATGCTGTCGAGATTTCTTTATTGTCATGAGCCAGACAAAATTGCAATGAGGATCAGTTGACGTGTTGTGAACAAGCACGGTTCTTTTTGCGTGAAACACAATAGTTTTAGTAAATATAAACTGCTAAATACCTTTCCTCATCAGCAGTTAGAGCTGTCTTGTGACTTCTGTCAATGTTCGGTTAAAGCTTGTAGGAGGAGTTTTCATTCTCGCCTGATTGTCCTATGAGGCTGCAGGACCCCTGTCCCTCTGTCTTGAAAGTGCTGTTTGGCCCTGTGCTGATCACATTCCACTCTCCCAAGAAAATAAAAAACTCTAGCAATATACACCAAACTGTGCATGTGCAGCTTGTTGTCCCCATCTCTGTTCTATCAGGAGATTGTTTGAGGACTGTGGAAGAAGGGGTGTTAGAGAAGACAGGATCAAACAACCTTTTTACACAATCCCGAGAATTAACTCTTTAGGTTCCACAGTGAGTATAACAAGTATGCTTTACTGCATATAAAGACTAATTTTACTTTTGTGGGTTTAGTAACACTTTAACCACTTCAGCCCCAGAAGGTTTGGCTGCTCAATGGCCAGGCCATTTTTTTGCGAAATGGCACTGCGTCGATCTAACTGACAATTGTGCAGTCATGCAACATTGTACCCAAACAAAATTGACGTCCTATTTTTTCCCACAAATAGAGCTTTCTTTTGGTAGTATTTGATCGCCTCTGCGGTTTTAATTTTTTGCGCTATAAACAAAAGAAGAGGGACAATTTAGAAAAAAACACAATATCTTTTACTTTTTGCTATAATAAATATCCCACATTTCTTTTAAAAAAAAAAAAATGTTTTCCTCAGTTTAGGCCGATATGTATTCTTCCACATATTTTTAGTAAAAAAAAATCGCAATCAGCGTATATGGATTGGTTTAAACAAAAGTTATACAAAAATAGGGGATAGATTTTTTTTTTTACTAGTAATGGCGGACACTTTTGACACATTTTTGGGACCATTGACATTTATACAGTGATCAGTGCTATAAAAATGCATTGATTACTGTATAAATGTCACTGGCTGGGAAGGGTTTAAAACTAGGGAGGCAATGAAGGCGTTAACTGTGTCCCCTGGGTGTGTTATAACTGTAGAGGGGATGGGACTGACTAGGGGAGGAGAGAGAGAGATCGATGTTCATACTTTGTATGAACACACAATCTGTCTCCTCTCCCCTGAGAGAACCGGGATCTGTGCGGGAGCGCACGTGCCCCTAGTGGCCAAAAGATAAAGCAACATAAGGTAACGTTGTTTTGCCCAGCCATGCCATTCTGCCACAGAAAAACTGCGATGGCAGGTCGGCAAGAAATTAAATGTAAGGCTGTGTATATTGTAAATTACTTATATTGGATAATTATGACCTCTCAGTGGTTATTAAGCCTTCTTGTTATTAGAAAAAAAGGGTTAAAAAAAATTGACCTGGTCTTAAAAATCCCATAAATATAATTACACTTCACATATTAGAGAGCTCAGAAGGTAGTTTGGACTAGCTAAGCAATGGATATGCTTATCCTGCTGTGAGTTTGTGCCTCATACAATTCCTCGGTAAGGGGTTTCCCTTCACACCCCATATGGCAGAACAGGATCACAAGAACAGGCTAAGGGCAGTCTTGCCCCTTTTTAAATATAATGCCATGTGGTAGAGGACAACATGGCACAGCATGCAACACGCAACCTCAATGATGTCATAACGTAGCATGTATGGATGGCCTAGGTACCCTGGAGAAGAGAAGAGAAAATATTCACCTCTCAATGGTCCCCAACTTTATGAGTAGGGGTGAGGACCAGCCACATTAAAGCAGTAGTGATATCTCCCCATTAATGACAGCGTTGATATACTGTGCACCCATGTTATATAAGTGCTTGTCCATATCACATATGTATGTTGATGTTTTTATAGTTTCAGAACAAAGAAAAAAAAAAGAAAATTGTATTTTCTGAACTTTGTTCAATATATTGCCTAAAAAGTTCTGAGAGGTTGGATGGGAGGTTGGATTTACTTTGGTAACTAAATAGTACAGTTCTTTAAAGAGGAAGTAAACCCTGATGGGTTTACTTCCTCTTTCATTCTCTGCAAAGGTAAAGCATAATGGACTACTATACATCACATAGTATTCCATTATGTGTCACTTACCTGCCACAGGAGCCAGCGATGTCACCGCTGTCCCCTGTAGTCCGGCGCATCCATCTTCTCGGTGGGGTCTCACAGCTCCGCCGCTGTCATTCGGCAAAGCCGCGATGATGTCACTCCCGCGCATGCTCACGGGAGCCGACACGCGCAGCATTTCCGTCGTTGAAGATGCCGCGCTCAGTGCGGTGCCTGTCTTCGGGCAAATATCTCCTAAACCGTATAGGTTTAGTAGATATTTCTTGGACCTACAGGTAAGCCTTAATCTAGGCTTACCTGTAGGTCAAAGTGTGTTGTAAGGGTTTACAACCACTTTAAGGAGGTCTATACACTAGACCAGTGATATGCAATTAGCGGACCTCCAGATGTTGCAGGACTACAACTCCCATCAGGCATAGCAAGACTTTGACAGCCACAAGCATGACTCCCAGAGGCAGAGGCATGATGGGATTTGTAGTTTTGCAACTGCTGGAGGTCCGCTAATTGCATATCCCTGCTCTAGACCAGCCTTTCTCTACCAGGGTTCCTCCAGAGGTGGCTAGGGGGTTCCTTAAGCATTAAGGAGACTATTTTCAGAAGGAGAGGTCAGTATTGGCAGTCTATATATTTCTTTTAGAAAGGTTTCCTATAACA
Organism: Lithobates pipiens; assembly: GCF_037356315.1. Lineage (NCBI taxonomy): Eukaryota > Metazoa > Chordata > Amphibia > Anura > Ranidae > Lithobates > Lithobates pipiens. Next base: position 38,723,729 of record NW_027507686.1, on the reverse strand, counting down.
TATCTTAAACATTGTTCCAGCATGGTGCACACATCTCATTTACTAGTAGAGCTTTCCTACAGAACATAACAATGAATCATTACATTGAATCTGAAGAGCTTTGCTCGTACTAGCGGACTCCGTAAAGGCTTTCTATAAACCGTCCCAGAGAAACAGCTATTATTGAGCGTGTACGGCGCTATGAGAAGCTGAAGTGCATTGATTCGCAGGCCCTTGTAAAACAGAGAGGGCAGGTGAAAGAAATATGAGATGGAAGTTAGGGACTATTATGTGAATAGGACACCCCGCAGGTCAATACAACCCTTGATTTAGTGGTTATTTTCGCATTCCTGTAAATGGGAGAAAATAAACCATTAACGCAGATGGCGAGAGAGACGCACGCATGTGGCAATGCCCTGCTTACACCTGATGGTTACCGTACAAAATATTGTTATCTGAAAATAATCTCAGATGATAGAATTTGATTAAATTTCAAATTGGACTGACCGTGGGAATGTCTGTACTTGCAGTTGAGATGGCATAGTAGGGGCAGAGCAAAGTATCATACTGGTATTTTACTTCAATTTGGGCAGAAAATGGAAAGGGCAAGTAAATGTATCAGCTAGTATTATAACATCGACTATATTTAGAGGTCAAGTAAATGAGTCAGGTGACATTATGACATCATCTATAAATAAAGGGTCATGCAAATGGATCGGACGGCATTATAACATGTATTTTTTTTCTATTTTACTAGAGTAGCTCTTTAAAATAAAATCAGTAAAACATATTGCCATATCCCTTTCCTGGATATCTTGTTTTTCTGACACAGTCTTTCTTTAGCATGCTAGATTTCACTGCTAAATGATGAAATTCAACTCCAAACAAGTGCTAAAAGCATTCTACATTTAAGGATCTTGCAAAGAAAATTTGTTAGCTAAAAGCTCACGCTTTGACATAAGTAGGGGAAACGAAATGTAACATTGATTTCCCCAGTGTCTGAAAGGTATATCAAATAACGGGAAAATAAAATTGTCAAACTAGAGAATACGTTTCATCAGAATATTTTTGTGTCCTATAAATAAAATGTTCGTATCAATTCAAGATATACTATAACATAGTCAACACGAAAAGTATCTGTTTACCAATTAGTATTGACTTTATCTCACTGGTGGATGGTATGTCAGTTGTTAATGCATCCCCTCCCTTCACTCATGTAAGATGTCACCCCTATCACTGCACGAGTACAAATACTTAAAGTCATGGTGAGCTTAAAAAAAGGAAGAAAGGATAGGATAGAATAGGATAGGATAGACACCTTAATTGGGTAAATAGATGATATATTTGTATCTCATATACATTATGGTTTATGAATTACCTGTTAAAATTTGACACCTGTGCCTGTAATATTTTTTACAGTAACTAATCCTCTGAAGAAGACCCTAATCACACTGGTCGAAACGCGTAATTTTTTTAATACAACTGACATTCTGATATGCAATGTTATGTATAATGTATTATGTTATGCATAATTCAATGCATTTTTTGTTTTTGGAATAGCTTTTATTCTCCTAACAGAGCTAATATTTTAACTACCATCGTATTATCTTATGTATAATAAAAAAATAATTCTACATATATTACGCTATTGAATTAATTACCTTGCTGACAACCCCCCCCCCCCTGCCCCCCTACCCCCCGGGGGAGCATTCCCATTTTGTACTATTTGGGGTGTGCAATACCAGAGTACCAGTACCTCTCTTTATATGTGTCTTCCCTATGCAGGATAAGATGAAAGGAAAGAGAGGGAGGGAGGAGGGAGAAAGACAGGGAAGGGTGGGGGGGGAGAGGAAGGAAGGGTGAATTGGATAGAAGGCAAGAGAGGGAGGGATGAAGAAGGGGAAGAAGAAAAGTGAAAACGGGAGACAGAATATGTATAGATCGAGCCAATGCGTTTCGGGGGAATTGCCTCCTCCCTTCTTCAGGGCTAGCATACAAACATAGACAATGTATAATCAATATTTGTTATATAGGTGTTAGCCCTTGTACACACGGTCGGACATTCTGACGGAAAATGTCCGATCGGACCGTGTTGTTGGATAATTCGACTCTGTGTGGGCTCCATCAGATTGTTTCCGTTGGAACATCCGCCCAACAAAGTTTTAGAGCTAGGCTGTAAAATGTTCCGACAACATGATCCAATCTGACTTTTTCCGATCGTTTGTAGAGAATTCCGATCGGACAAAGTGCCACGCATGCTCAGATCGAATTCCTAGACCAAAGATATTGGCTACTAGCCTGAACGTAGTCTTGTCGTAATGAAATAACGTCATCACGTTCTGAACAATTGGATTTTCTTTCAACTTTGTCCGATTGTGTGTATGCAACACCAGTTTCGGACAAAATCCGTTCGACAAAATCCGATGGATTTGGTTGTCGGAATTTCCGACCGTGTGTACAAGGGCTTACACTGGAGCCAAACACAATATATATAGAGCAGAACAAAAATTATATGTATATACAGTGGGGGAAATAAGTATTTGATCCCTTGCAGATTTTGTAAGTTTGCCCACATACAAAGAAATGGAGGGTCTATAATTTTTATCATAAGTGTATTTTAAATGATAGAGGCAGAATATCAACCAAAAATCCAGAAAAAAACACATAAAACAAATACTATAAATTCAATTTCAGTTTAGTGAGTGAAATAATTATTTGATCCCCAAGCAAAACATGACTTAGAACTTGGTGGAGAAACAAAGCAAAGAGGTAAGACATTTATTGTAGTTGGTGACCAGGTTTGCACACATCTCAGGAGGGATTTTGGTCCACTCATGTTTATAGATCTTCTCTAAATCCTTAAGGTTTCTTGGCTGTCACTTGGCAACTCGAAGTTTCAGCTCCTTCCATACATTTTCTATAGGATTGAGGTCTGGAGAATGGATAGGCCACTCCATGACCTTAGTGTGCTTCTTCTTGAGTCACTCCTTTGTTGCCTTAGCGCTATATTTTGGGTCATTGTCATGCCGGAAGACCCATCCACCACCCATCTTCAGTGTTCTTGCTGATGGAAGAAGGTTCTCATTCAATATTTTACAATACATGGCCATTCGCCCCTCAATGCGGCAAAGTCAGTCTGTACCTTTAGCAGAGAAATAGACCCAAAGCATAATGTTTTCACCTCTTGCTTGCTTGACTGTAGGGATGGTGTTCTTAGGTTCATAGTCAGCATTTTTCTTCCTCCAAACACTGAGAGACCCCCTCCTTCATTGGCATGAACAGTCATGCCAATGAACATCTAAATTGGGAGAAAGTGCTGTGGGACCAACATTGAGCTCTTTGGCATTAACTCGACTCGCCATGTTTGGAGGAAGAAAAAGTCTGACTATGAGCCTAAGAACACCATCCATACAGTCCAGCATGGAAGTGGAAACATTATGCTTTAGGGCTGTTTCTCTGCCAAAGGTACAGGCCAACTTTGTTGCATTGAGGGGGTCAATGGACGGGGCCATGTATTGTAAAATATTGAATGAGAACCTTCTTCCATCAGCCAGAACACCGAAGATAGGATCATGGATGGGTCTTCCAGCATGACAATGACCCAAAATATAATGCAACAAAGGAGTGGCTCAAGAAGGAGCACATTAGTGTCTATATCATTTAAAATACACCTATGATAAAAATTATAGACTCTTCATTTCTTTGTTTGTGGGCAAACTTACAAAATCTAAAGGGGATCAAATACTTATTCCCCCACTATATATATATATATATATATATATATATATATATATATATATATATATATATACACACACACACACAAGGTAAAATAAAGCTACAGAAAGAAAGAAAGAAAGAAAGAAAGAAAGAAAGAAAGAAAGAAAGAAAGAAAGAAAGAAAGAAGGAAGGAATTTAGGGAGAATGGAAGGAAAGAAAGAAAGAAGGAAGGAATGTAGGGAGAAGGAAGGAATTTAGGGAGAATGGAAGGAAAGAAAGAAAGAAAGAAGGAAGGAATTTAGGGAGAAGGAAGGAATTTAGGGAGAATGGAAGGAAAGAAAGAAAGAAAGAAAGAAAGAAAGAAAGAAAGAAAGAAAGAAAGAAAGAAGGAAGGAATTTAGGGAGAAGGAAGGAAAGAAAGAAAGAAGGAAGGAATTTAGGGAGAAGGAAGGAATTTAGGGAGAATGGAAGGAAAGAAAGAAAGAAAGAAAGAAAGAAAGAAAGAAAGAAAGAAAGAAAGAAAGAAAGAAAGAAAGAAGGAAGGAATTTAGGGAGAAGGAAGGAAAGAAAGAAAGAAGGAAGGAATTTAGGGAGAAGGAAGGAATTTAGGGAGAATGGAAGGAAAGAAAGAAAGAAAGAAGGAAGGAATTTAGGGAGAAGGAAGGAATTTAGGGAGAATGGAAGGAAAGAAAGAAAGAAAGAAAGAAAGAAAGAAAGAAAGAAAGAAAGAAGGAAGGAATTTAGGGAGAAGGAAGGAAAGAAAGAAGGAAAGAATTTAGGGAGAATGGAAGGAAAGAAAGAAAGAAAGAAAGAAAGAAAGAAAGAAAGAAAGAAGGAAGGAATTTAGGGAGAATGGAAGGAAAGAAAGAAGGAAGGAATTTAGGGAGAATGGAAGGAAAGAAAGAAAGAAATAAAGAAGGAAGGAATTTAGGGAGAATGGAAGGAAAGAAAAAAGTGAATGGGAAGAAAGAAAAACTGCCCTCTGCACATATTATTCTCATTACGTTTCCCCCTGACTTATGGCTGAAATAATGTACTTATAAATGTTTGTTTACTCATGTTTTCTTGCTGTGTGATCACAGGAGACAATGAGGTTATTTTGTCACTTCTATTTTCTATTCTATTCATATAATGTCATACAGTAGGAATTTACAGAAAAAACAATGTACATTGCTAACAAAACAAAGCATAACTGGAAACAAAAAAATCGTGAAAGTCTTGCTGGTTGGTGCTCATAATCTTATGGGAAATGATACAGAAGACAAAAAAAAATCCTGATATACCAAAATAAATATAAAGTTTGCCTATGCTTTAAGGAAGATATATACTTGTTGGCATAGATTCAACAAAGTGTTGGAAACATTCCTCAGAGATTTTGGTGCATGCTGACATGATGGCATCACGCAGTTCCTGCAGATTTGTCGGCTGCACATCCATGATGCAAATCTCCACCACATCCAAAAGGTGCTCTATTGGATTGCCAATGAAGTAGAGTGAACTCATTGTCATGTTCTAGAAACTTTTTTTTAGCTTTAAGCTTTGTGGTATAGTGAATTATCCTGCTGGAAGGAGCCATCAGAAGATGGGTACACTGTAGTCATAAAGGTATGGACATGGTCAGCAACAATACTCAGGGAGGCCGTGGTGTTTAAACGATGCTCAGTTGGGACTAAGGGGCCTAAAGTGTGCCAAGAAAATATTCCCCACCACATTGCACCACCAGCCTGAAAAGTTGATACAAGGCAGGATGGATCCATGCTTTCCTGTTGTTTACGCCAAATTCTGACCCAACCATCTGAAAGTTGCAGCTGAAATTGAGACTCATCAGACCAGGCAATATTTTTCCAATTTTCTATTGTCCAATTTTGGTGAACCTGTGCGAATTGTAGCCTCAGTTTCCTGTTCTTAGCTGACAGGAGTGGCACCTGGTGTAATCTTCTTCTGCTGCAGCCCATCTGCTTCAAGGGTCAATGTGTTGTGCATTCAGAGATGGTATTCTGCATACCTTGGTTGTAACGAGTGGTTATTTAAGTTACTGTTGCCTTTCTATCATCTGGAACCAGTCTGCTCATTCTCCGCTGACCTCTGACATCAACAAGGCATTTTTGTCTACACAACTGCCGCTTACTGGATATTTTCTCTTTTTGGGACCATTCTCTGTAAACCCAAGAGATGGTTGTGTGTTAAAATCCCAGTAGATCAGCAGTTTTTTAAATACTCAGACCAGCCTGTCTGGCCCCAACAACCATGGCACATTCAAAGTCACTTAAATCTCTATTCTGATGCTCGGTTTGAACTTTCAAATGTCATGTTCACCACGTCTAGATTCCTAAATGCATTGAGTCACTACTACATGATTGGCTGATTAGCAATTAGATAGGCCTGGAGCAAAAAAATTTATAAAAAAAAGGCGAAGGGCAGGCTTGACTGGGCTAGCAGGGGAGTCCAGGAGTCAGAGGTTTAATTAAATAGCTCGATCAAGAGTTCAGGATATGGTACATTGATTGGTGGCTTTAATGGATAGGGAGGGGCAGCAACAATGTGGAGATGGGGTCACAAGGTCTGAGGGCACTTTGAGGCAACGGACAATGAAGAAACTGGTTGTCGTGGCATGGCCATTGAAGTCCTTGGAAGCATCCATATTTTTACTGTGTAACATAAGAGTAAGGACCCGTCTATGGTATGGCGTCTTCTATGTGTAATCCTAGTTAATGGTGGGTTAACAGGAATTGGTTGAAATGGAGGTATCAACGGAAATTTGGTATTGTCCTTGAGTCTGCGTTCTGCAGCTGAGGACCTTTAAGTGGTTCTGCTGATACAAATTTGTTGTTGGTTCATTAGTGCCTCCAAGGATCAGCAACCCTTATCATTATCGTTATTGTTATTATATTTCTGTTCAAAGGAAGGTTGATATGTTGTTTATTGTTAATAAATGGCTGCTATGGCCAATTTTCACTCCAAAAGTCTTAACATTTTAGTGGCAAGTGGCAGATAGGGCAAGTTATGCACTTTTAGATTGTAAGCTCTAACGAGCAGGGCCCTCTGATTCCTTTTGTACCAAATTGTAATGTAACTGTAATGTCTGCCCTCATGTTGTAAAGAGCTGAGCAAACTGTTGGCGCTATATAAAACCCGTATAATAATACCTCTGGTATGCCTTAGTCATTATCAGGCAATTGAGCAGGTGTACCTAATAGAGTGGCTGGTGAGAGTATATGTTTTCATTTTAAAGATATCTAAACACAAAAACAAAAATGTAATATATGTAATATATTTCAGCGTAAGAGTCTTAGCCCTTGTACACACGGTCGGAGATTCCGACAACCAAATCCGTCGGATTTTGTCCGACGGATCTTGTCCGAAATTGTTGCATACACACGGCTGGACAAAGTTGTCGGAAAATGCGATCATTCAGAACGTGATGACGTAATTTCGTTATGATGGGACTACGTTCAGGCTAGTAGCCAATAGCTTTGATGTAGGAATTTGATCTGAGCATGCGTGCCACTTTGTCCGATCGGAATTCTCTACACATGATCGGAGTATGTACGATCGGAGCATTTTGTCGGAAAATATTTCCGGCAAGTTGGAAAATTTACGGATATTCCGACTGAAACAGTCCGATGCAGACCACACACAGTCGGAATATCCAACAAAACGCTCCAATCGGACACATTCCGTCTGAATCTTTTTTCAGGCTAAGAACTGTTTCAGCAAGTACAGAAAATAATAATAATAAATACATTTTCCTCTGAACAAACCTCATCATACTATAATTGTAGGATATTTAGGGATTGCTGCCCACACTGCTACCGGTATGTGTTTTCCACATCCACCAACAATCATATTGTTGTGCAAGACTTTTTTATCTATCAAAGTAAAGAAAATACTTATTGATCTTGGCAGAAATGTAGTGTCCTTGTCATTTCAGGGGAGCTCAACTGAAATCAGTGTTAACGTTTTTCTGTAAACTTATAATCCTTTCATATCCCATGTAATGGTGATACACAGAATCAAATGTTTAACCACTTGCTTACTGGGCACTTAAACCCCCCTCAGTCCCAGACCAATTTTCAGCTTTCAGCGCTGATGCACTTTGAGTGACAATTGCGCGGGCATACAACACTGTACCCAAATGAAATTTTTATCATTTTTTTCCCACAAATAGAGCTTTCTTTTGGTGGTATTTAGTTACAGCTCGGAGTTTTATTTTTTGCTAAACAAACAAAAAAAGATGCAAAAAAAAAAAAAAAAAAAAATCATGTTTTAATAGTTTGTTATAAAATTTTGCAAACGGGTCATTTTTCTCCTTCATTGAAGTGCGCTGATTAGGCGGCACTGATAGGCTGCATTGGTGGGCACTGATGGGCTGCATTGGTGGGCACTGATGGGCTGCATTGGTGGGCACTGATGGGCTGCACTGGTGGGCACTGATAGGCATAGTTAAGGCGGCACTAATAGGCACAGATAAGGCGGCACCGATGGGCACAGATAAGGCGGCACTGATGGGCAAAGATGGGCACAGATAAGATGGCACGGATGGGTGGCACGGATAAGTGGCACGGATGGGTGGCACGGATGGGCACTGATAGGTACCACAGATAGATGGGACTGATGGGCACTGATAGGTGGCACTGATAGGTGGCTCTGATAGGTGGCACTGCTGGGCACTGATGGGCGGCACTGCTGGGCACTGATGGGCGGCACTGCTGGGCACTGATGGGCGGCACTGGGGTGCAGCACCTTTGAGGCAGATTTTGGGTGGCACTGTGGGTGGCACTGCTGGGTGGCACTGTGGGTGGCACTGTGGGCACTGCTGGGTGGCACTGTGGGCACTGCTGGGTGGCACTGTGGGCACTATGGGCACTGCTGGGTGGCACTGACAGGGGGGCACTTACTTTATTTCAGGATGGCACTGCGGGTGGCAGGTGGGCACTGGCAGGGGGCAGGTGTCCGCTGGAATTGCTGGCCGTGATCGGGACTGATGTCCCGAACACGGCCGCCGGCGATCGGCTTTTTTTTTTTCTCCTCGCGCTATCAGCGCGAGGAGGAATACTAGCCGATTACCGGCTCCGTTTTATCACATGATCAGCTGTCATTGGCTGACAGCTGATCACGTGATAAGGGGTCGGGATCGACCCCTTTTACGGATCGGTGATCAGGCGAGTCTCACGGACTCGCCGATCACAGAGCGCGCCGCGCGCGCCCCTCAGGGGGCGCGCAGGCCGCTCGTAACCGGGACGACGTCAATAGACGTAGTCCCGGCAATCTAGGTCCGCGCTAATGCCGTCATTCGGCAATAGCGCGGTACCCAAGTGGTTAAAGTCCATTGTGGACTCTCTTCATAGATAATATAAAAAAGAAAAAAGAAAGGGAAATAAAAATACAGCCTGAAAAAAAAGACAAATAATGCAGCCACCACATCCAATGGACTGGTAAACTGCAATATATTACATTTTTGTCTTTATTTCTACATATGCTTTAAAGCCCCATACACACTACATATGCTTTAAAGCCCCATACACACGATCGGATTTTCCGACTGCAAATGTTGGATGTGAGGTTTTTGCGGAAAATCCGACCATGTGTATGCTCCATCGGACAATTGTTATCAGACTTGTCGACCAACAAATGTTGGCTAGCATGTTCTCAAATTTTCCGCCAGCAAATGTGTGTTGTCAGACTTTCCGATCGTGTGTACACAAGTCTGTCAGACAAAAGTCAAAAGTACAAACACACACGCTTTTTTTTTGTGCATTAAAAAATAAAAAATAAAATAGACACGCTATCTGCCAATAGAACTTAACCAAAAAGTGCATTCTATGCATCCAAAAATATAGAAAATATACCAAGTCAAATCATTATTCAACCAAAAAAATAATGTCAATGCAATAACTCCAAGGCCAATAATAAATAACACGTTATCTCCTCCGATTCTGCAACATGTCTGGTTGTTCAGAAACTAACTGAAAAGCATGAAATGAAAAGCGCTAAATGAAAAACTTGTAAAGAAAAGTGTGAATCAACACTCACCAAACTTCTACTAACACGAAATTAGCAGAAGGAGCCCAAATAGTGGCGATGAAGAGCTGAAAAACCACGTAGTACGTCACTATGTTTGTAATTGTTGGCCAACATTTGTGTGAATGTGTGTATGCAAGACAAATTGGAGCCAACACCCTTTGGACAAAATTCCATGGTTTTGTTGTTGGAAAGTCAGATCATATGTATGAGGCATTAGTGTGTATTTAGTCATGTGTAAATGCAACACTTACATGTGTAGTACTCTCCCCCGAAGGGTTCGCTGAGAATGACCAGGCTCCCCTTGCTAGAGTAATGAGAAGGCTGCCAGACCCAAACACAGTTCCAAGCACATTGACAAATGTAGGCTCAGTCTAGGGCATGTCTTATTGTGGATTTAGTGCAGAAAACTGGAGAGGGATAGGGGTGCAAGATACTCTAAAATGTAAGAAGGGATTACCAAGATAACAACTTCAGACAAAATCCTCTTGCAGCAGTCTTTGCAGGGGGTAAGAGCAGGGTTTTTTTTCTGGGGGAACGTGCCGGAAACACCGTTCCTGAACCTCCACCAGACACATTCAGCCAGGGAACAGCAGCAGGCGATAGTATATAGTTCCGCCTGTAGCCTGAAACAGTGAATGGTGGCAGACCGGATGCTCATTTTGGCAGCAGTCGCACAAGGAGCTGTGTGGAGAGAGAGACACATGTAGCCTGACTGCTTACTATGGTGTGGAGACAGCAAGTCTGGAGAGAAGCTGTGCAGCCTTTGATGGTAAAATATTAAATGGCAATGTTGCAGGATGGGGCTTGCCTCTTAATGCTGCTTGGATGTGGGTCTGTGACTGTCTCTTAGCTGGATTGGACTGTCTTCTTATGCCACGTACACGCGACCGGACTTTTCGACAGACCTGGTCAGGCGGACAATCCGACAGACTTTGCAACTGAAGTCCGCTGGACTTTCAAACGAACGGACTTGGCCACGCACAATCACTCCAAAAGTCAGACGGATTAGAACATGATGATGTAGAATAAGGAAGTTCATAGCCAGTAGCCAATAGCTGCCCTAGCGTTGGTTTTAGTCCATCAGACTAGCATACAGATGAATGGATTGTCTGCCAAAAGCCGAGTCCGCGGACAAATTTGAAGCCAGTCTTATTTCTAGGTCCTCTGGACTTTTGGGAAGAAAAAGTCCGCTGGAGTCCAAGTCCGATCATGTGTACGCGGCATTAGCTGGATTTGGCTGCCTCCTGGCTGGATATATGGGGCATGTCTCTTAGCTGGATATACGCACCCTGTCTCTTTGCTATATGTGGCATGTCTCTTTGGTCTCTTCTGGAAGTGCCTCTGAACTGGTTATTTTGCTTATTTTACTGCATTGCTTTTTATTAACAAATTCCATACAAATAACTTGGTTCCCTGTTCTCTAAATAGGGCAAAGACAAGTGTGATCTCAGGGGGGATGAGTTCCCGCACCTTTTCTCTGAGAAAAAAAGGCCTGGGTAAGAGTAAATGGCCAGCTAATCTGGAACTCTATGTGTGCGGTCTCAGTCCTTACAGCTCTTACCGCAACCAGACTTTAGACACACCTGGAAGTATGTCCAATATGTAGAAGCTCTGCCTTAGATGGAGGTATGGGCTGTGGGATAGGTGAGTGTGAACACAAAAGCATTTGCGGGCGCATTAGAAGAGAAGCGTTTTTAGGCAGACAAAAAAAAAAACATCTCCAGGAGAGGAGCTTTTGGGCAGAAAAAGCACTAGGCGCGTTTAGCAATTGAGTGTTCATTTATTCCAGTGGCCAGAATAAATTAATATTTTGGCTAAAGGAAACCATAAATGTTCAAAAGCTTGACACACCTAAATGCACATGCAAATTGAGGCTTTAGGCACGTTTTTTTAGGCAGCTTTTTTTCTACTAGGAGATAAGGTGTCCAGGAAAGCTGAGGTCAGTGTGCACAAGACCTTAAAGTACAACTCATAGCAAAACTTTCTTTTGTAGTTTTGGTTAGAGTGGAGAGGATTTCGAACATGTGTCAGGTTTGTATCATCACAGAGAGGGAAAGTAAAAGAAAATATAAAGATCTTAGTTGTCACCAGAGCAGAACTTGGGGGGGATCTTTCAGCAGGTAAGTACTTCTGGTAAGTGAAGCCGATGAGCTTGGGTTTGGTCCAAACCCAGAAGTTAGCTGTCATTGCTTAGAACAAAAGAAGGGTGAATGGCCGCACTCCTGTGCAATTTCTTTATTCAAATACCGAATACAAAAGTGAACTACAATACAAGCTAACATGTTTCACACCAAAGTCGGGTGCTTACTCTTAGCTGTCATTTCTGGTCATTGATCTATGGACAGGAAAATTTCCCACCTCGTAGCTCATATACACAAACGGGTAGGGATGCTTGTGACATCATTGACCTAATATGAGCACATGGCTGTGCTAGGTTAGTGCTGTTGCTTTGGATAGAGAGGAGAGGGTCAGATCTGTATTGCATCTATGTTCCTGTTAGAAAGACTCATCCTTTCTGTGTTGTCCTGGTGACTATCATCAAGGAGAGTAAAAGAGAATCCCACAATTTGCGTTATCACCAAAACAGAAAGAGAGGGGAAATCACCCAGTGGGAGAATTAATTGTGGTGAGTGATCCTAGTGGTAACTAGTTATGATCCTGGGTTTGGGTTTGGGCTTGGTTTTGGTTAGAACCCAAGTTTGTCTGAGCCTGAATGCTAGCTGTCATTCTTGACCAATGAGCTGCAAGAAGGAGACTCCTTGCCCTGCAGCCGAGGTCCACAAAGGGGCAGGGATGCTTGTGACATCATTGACCTAATATGGCACATGACCATATTAGCTACATTAAAAACATTTGACCAACTATGGGCACATGGTCATGTTAGGTTAATGTCATTCACCAATATGGGCACATGGTCATGTTAGGTTAATGGCATTGATCAAATATGGGCACATGATCATATTAGGATAATGTTATTGATCAACTATGGGCACATGATAATATTAGGTTCATGTCACTGTCCTAATATGGGCACATGGTCATATTAGGTTAATATCATTGATCAAATATGGGCACATGATCATATTAGGTTACTGTTATTGATCAAATATGGGCACATGGTCATATTAGGTTAGTGTCATTGATCAAATATGGGTGCATGGTCATATTAGGTTAATGTCATTGATAAAATATGGGCACATGGTCATATTAGGTTAATGTCATTGATCAAATATGGGCACATGGTTATATTAGGTTAGTGTCATTGATCAAATATGGGCACATGGTCATATTAGGTTAATATCATTGACCCAATATGGGCACATGGTCTTATTAGGTTAATGGCATTGACCTAATATGGGCACATGATCATATTAGGTTAATTTAATTGATCAAATATGGGCACCTGATCATATTAGTTTCATGACACTGTCATAGTATGGGCACATTGTCATATTAGGTTAATGTGATTGATCAGATATGGGCACATGGTCATATTAGATTAATGTCATTGATCAAATATGGACAAATGGTCATATTAGGTTCATGGCACTGTCATAGTATGGGCACATTGTCATATTAGGTTAATGTCATCAGTCAAATATGGGCACATGATCATATTAGGTTACTGTTATTGATCAAATATGGGCACATGGTTATATTAGGTTAGTGTCATTGATCAAATATGGGCAGTTGGGCACATGGTCATATTAGGTTAATGTCAGTGATCAAATTTGGACACATGGTCATATTAGGTTAATGTCATTGATCAAATATGGGAAAATGGTCATATTAGGTTAGTGTCATTGATCAAATATGGGCACATGGTCATATTAGGTTAATGTCATTGATCAAATATGGGCACATGATCATATTAGGTTAATGTTAGGTCAACAATGTCATGAGCATCCCCGAACCTTTGTATATGTGCTGCTACAGGGCAGGTAATCTCTTGCCTGCAGATCATTGGCTCAGCAATGACTGCTATGTCTTAGGTTTGGACCAAACAAGATTCAGTCCGAACCCAAGCTGATCCCTAATAACAAGCAGGGATTTCCACTAATTTCCTGTTGTGGGTATGGAAGTAGAAGTGAAGGGAAATGTCCCAAATAGCACACAGTTGGCATTAGAACTCCCCCTCACTCCCTTACTCTATCCCTTTTTTTTTCCTTACTGTATCCAACATTAAAAAAAAAAAATTGGCTTTAGTTCTACTTTACATCACACAGTTGATTAGGTTCCTCCTTCCAGGCAGTGTTTATTTTTCTCCCTACATCTTATACAGTTCAGTGGTTTTTCGAGTCTTCTTTTACATAGTTATCATCCTCCATATTATTAAAAAACATGAAGAACAGCCACATAATAGGAAGACTGTTTGTCTGGATAATCCTGCAAAACCCAGTCACACAGCCCCATAGTGGCACAGAAATATTGTCTTACAAATCAAATATAGTTCTAGTCTAAATCTTTTAAGTAATTAACTGTGGTTGTATAATGGACAAAACATATTTGTCCTAATTCTCTAAAGAAGGATTTGGTTGGTGTATTAAGTATCCCACTGGGGATATTGGCATAACAACACAATTAGGATTCTATTGAGCAGAAACGGTCCCTGCCGGTTTATAAAATGCCTTCTCAATGGAGACTCCATGGAGCTGTGCAAATTGTTTAGTTCTACATACGGTTAATGGCTGATTTATTAAAATGTGGCCAAAGGAACTTGAATTGCAAGGGTGGCAATTGGCCATAACAACCCCTAGGGGCAAACAGCTAAAGACTGCAATAAAATACATGTACAAGGTCCTGTTCTAACTGGCAAAAGATTTGTATTTCTGTCCATCCAGCAGTGTTGCCTGTCAAACTCTGCAGTCCAATTAAAAAATTCCAGTGCCTGCGACCAAAGTGTTGCAGCTGTGACATTAGAACAGCACTGGCAGGCTGTAATGTTATCATTTGGGTAAAACTGCCGCTCAGCCACCTGTGCGAAAGAACCCTTAATATCATATATATTAGCAGTAAAAACATGATTGGGGTTCTAACCCTTCCCCCTCTATCTCAAACTAAAAAAAAAATTATATTTACAAATCCTTGATTAACAAATTCACCCCCCACTTGTCTCATCCTCAACAGCTAACTGGGGCAAAGATTTTTCTGACCCGGAGATCCGAGATAAAATACTTCAAGGCTATAACCACATACTACACCTCCAAACAAGCAATGGAGAGAAACACAGATCAAAATTCTCCATCGTGCTTACATTCCATTTATATCAGATGGAGCCAATCCTCAAGCAACTTCATGTCCTCTCTGCCGTCTCTCTCACACCGCTTGTGGTCATGCAAAACCATTTCAACTTTTTGGGACCAGACACTATCTTTTATCAATTGAATCACCTCAGTGCAACTCCCAAAGAACCCTCTCCTACTATCAGTGCAACTCCCAAAGAACCCTCTCCTACTATCAGTGCAACTCCCAAAGAACCCTCTCCTACTATCAGTGCAACTCGCAAAGAACCCTCTACTACTATCAGTGCAACTCCCAAAGAACCCTCCCCTACTATCAGTCTAACTCCCAAAGAACCCTCTCCTACTATCAGTGCAACTCCCAAAGAACCCTCTCCTACTATCAGTGCAACTCGCAAAGAACCCTCTCCTACTATCAGTGCAACTCCCAAAGAACCCTCTCCTACTATCAGTCTAACTCCCAAAGAACCCTCTCCTACTATCAGTGCAACTCCCAAAGAACCCTCTACTACTATCAGTGCAACTCCCAAAGAACTCTCTCCTACTATCAGTGCAACTCCCAAAGAACCCTCTCCTACTATCAGTGCAACTCCCAAAGAACCCTCTCCTATCAGTGCAACTCCCAAAGAACCCTCTCCTACTAGTCTTTGGATATTGGAATAAATATCTCTTCTCAGGATCTCCAAACACTACCAACTCTAAGCCCTTGTACACACGGTCGGACATTCCGACGGAAAATGTCTGATCGGACCGTGTTGTCGGATAATCAGACCGTGTGTGGGCTCCATCGGACTGTTTCCGCCGGAATATCCAACCGACAAAGTTTTAGAGCTGGGCTATAAAATTTTCCGACATCATGATCCGATCAGACTTTGTCCAATTGTTTGTAGAGAATTCCGATCGGACAAAGTGCCACGCATGCTCAGATCAAATTACGAGACCAAAGCCATGGGCTACTAGCCTGAACGTAGTCTCGTCATAATGAAATTACTTCATCACGTTACGAACGATCAGATTTTTGTCTGACCGTGTGTATGCAACACCAGTTTCGGACAAAATCCGTCGGACAAAATCCGATGGATTTTGTTGTCGGAATGTCCGACCGTGTGTACAAGGGCTAAGAGCAACTCCTGGATTGTGATAATCCTCTTAGTCCCCTGGAGGACCATTTAAAAAAACTGGACTACCTCTACCTCCACCTTCCCAAAAAACTCTCTGACTAAAAGTGAACTTCAACTACTACTATATAGAGAAAAAGTAGATACTGGCTTTACCCCCTCTGCCAAGGCAAGCTTCTATAAGAGATGGGAGGCCTTCATGCTCTCTACTATGCCCACTAAGGATCTTGATGACTTTGAGTCATTTTCTTATCTCCAAGGTCTCCAACAACTTTATACAGAGGAGAATAGCCTTTAACCCCTTCCCGATGCTCAACGATATATGTTGGCAGAATATCATGGGTGACCAAAAGGGCGCACAGGTACGTCCCCTTTAAGATGCGGCATTGTGGGCGCGCGAGAGTCCCGCGGACTCGATGTCCACCAGGTGCCCGCGATTGTGTCACGGAGCTGAAGAATGGGGAGATGCCTTTGTAAACACGGCATTTCCCTGTTCTGCCTAGTGATATGACAGAGATCACTGCTCCCTGCCATCGGGAGCAGTGATCGCTGTCATGTGTATAGTAGCTGAATCTCCCCACATTTAGAATCACTCCCTAGGACACACTTAACCCCTTGAGTGCCCCCTAGTGTTTAATCCCTTCACTGTCAGTGTCATTTACACAGTAATCATTGCATTTTTTATAGCACTGATCGCTGTATAAATGACAATGGTCCCAAAATAGTGTCAAAAGTGTCCGATGTGTCCTCATAATGTCGCAGTCCCGACAAAAAATGCAGTTCACCGCCATTACTAATAAAAAAAAATTAATAATAAAAATGCCATAAAACTATCCCCTATTTTGTGGACACTATAACTTTTGTGCAAATCAATCAATATACACTTATTGCGATTTTTTTTAACCAAAAATATGTAGAAGAATACACATCGGCCTAAACTGAGGAAAAAAAAACATTTTTTATATATTTTTGGGGGATATTTATTATAGCAAAAAGTAACAAATATTGCTTTTTTTTCAAAATTGACGCTCTTTTTTTTGTATGTAACACAAAAAATAAAAAATGCAGAGGAGATCAAATACTAAAAAAAAGCGATGTTTGTGGGAAAAAAAAGACATAAATTTTGTTTTAGTGCAACGACACACGCCCGCGCAATTGTCAGTTAAGCGACGCAGGGCCGAATCGCAAAAAGGGCTCTGGTCAGGAAGGGGGTAAAATCTTCTGGGGCTGAAGTAGTTAATTGAAGAATTGGCTCGGGTGCAAACATCGTGGGGCTCCTGGACAGGTGGTAAGTATCCTTGAATGAAAAGTGTGCAGCTACACTATTTGTTTGGGGGGGACCGTAGCTCTATACGAATATACTTAAACTGTGCAGAAGCCAAAGGATCATCCTGAGAGCCAAGCAACGTTTACAGAAGAGGAGGCCACCAATGGCCGATGGTATATCTCTGATCTCCTTTAGTCCTCGAAGGTATAACCTCCAGTTTCCATTGTGCCATAGCAGATCGCTCTCTGTCTCAGCTGCCGCAACAGCTGGAAAACTATTAAAGATCATATGATTTATGTCGGAATGTCTCAGCTTTCCAGTTGGAAAGTTTTCATTCATGGGATTACAGTGAGACAGATTTTGTTTTTAAATATAACACCAGTCCCTGCTTAACGTAAACCCACCATAAAAAAGAGATTATGTCATGGACTCCATACATTCATCTAAAAGCTAAAATTACTTTTCTTTCCACATTTAAATTCTTACTTGCTGCAGTCTTTTGGCTCCACCAACATTTTCAAGTTTGAATGGTTTCCATGAGTTGTCCACACACAAAAGGGCCTCTAGTGGAAGGGAAAAAATGGCAGCTTAAAGTGGGCCCATTATCAGATTTATTTTTTTATTTTTTGCTCAGTAGTGTGTAATTGTAGCTCCTCCAGTTCTTTATTTATTAAGCCCTTATTTAAATGTATTAAATCAGAATAAGTGCAGATACTTCACCTTCCCGTGTCACCCCTTGTCTCCACCACTTACCCACCTCTGTCTTTTTTTCCCCCACAAATAGAGCGTTCTTTTGGTGGTATTTGATCACCTCTGACGTTTTTATTTTTTGCGGTATAAATAAAAAACAACAATGACAATTTTGAAAAAAACAAGCGATATTTTTTACTATAATAAATGTGCCCCAAAAATATCTAAAAAAACTAAATTTCTTTCTCAGTTTAGGCCGATACGTATTCTTCTACATATTTTTGGTAAAAAAATATCAATAAGTGTATATTGATTGATTTGCGGAAAAGTTATAGCGTCCACAAAATAGGGGATAGATTTATGGCATTTTTATTCAAATTTTTTTGTCGGCAATCTGCGATTGTTATCCTGACTGCAACATTATGACGGACACATCCGACAATTTTGACACTATTTTGGGACCATTTTCATTTATACAGAGATCAGTGCTATAAAAATGCACTGATTAGTATGTAAATGCCACTCTCAAGGGAAGGGGTTAAACACTAGGGAGCGATCAAGGAGTTAAGTGTGTCCTAAGGAGTGATTCTAACTGTGGGGGGATGGGCTTCCACTGACATGACAGCGATCACTGCTCCCGATCACACGGAGCAGTGATCCCTGTCATGCCACAAGGCATCGTTTACAAAGGTATCTCCCTGTTCTTTCGCCCCGTGACACGATCACAGGCCTCCGGCCTACAACGAGTCCGCGGGACTCGCGGGCACAGTCACAGAGTACGCAGCGGGCACGTGTGCACCCTCAATGTTGCTATTTAGAGGGGATGTACCTGTACGCCCATTTGCCCAGCTGTGCCATTGTGCCAACGTGCACTGTCTTGCGCTGGTCGGCTAATGGTTAAAGTCTTGTTTTTTTTTCTGTTTGTTTAAAAATAATAAACATGTTATACTTATCTGCTCTGCGAGGTGGTTTTGCACAGAGCAGCCTGGATCCATCCCTTCTCAGGTCCCTCAATCATGCCAAGTGCCCCCACAGCAAGCAGCTTGCTATGGGGGCACCTAAGTTGAACCGCTGCTCTGTGCATCCATTTAGACATGGAGCCGGTGGCTCTTCACTGCCCCCTCTCTCTCCTCATTGGCTCACTGACTTTACTGGAAAGCAGCGAGAGCCAATCAGGAGCGAGAGTCTCCGGGCAGCTAAGGATCTCATGCAACATCGCTTGATCGAGATGGGGCTCAGGTAAGTATTAGGGGGGCTGAGGGGGGGCTGCTGCACACTGAAGGTTTTTTATCTTAATAATAATAAAAAAAAACTTCTGCCTTTACAACCACTTTACAGGATATTTTTAAGTGAAAGTTTTTGTGCCTGAAATTGAGCTTTAAAATATAACTGAAGAGACTGATTGTGTGTTCCTACAAAGTACGAACAGCGATCTGTCATCTCCTCTAGACAGTCCCATCCTCCCTTCAGTTAGAACACAGAGAGGGAACACAGTTAACCCCTTGATCGCCCCCTAGTGTTAACCCCTTCACTGCCAGTGACATTTGTACAGTAATCAGTGCATTTTTATAACACTGATCGCTGTATTAATGACAATGGTCCCAAAAATGTGTCAAAAGCGTCCCATGTGTCTGCCACAATAACGCAGTCCCGATAAAAATCGCAGATCGCCGCCAATACTAGTAAAAAAAAAATAATAATAATAAAAATGCTATAAATCTATACCTTATTTTGTAAACGCTATAACTTTTGCGCAAACCAATCAATATACGCTTATTGTGTTTTTTTTTACCAAAAATATGTAGAAGAATACGTATCGGCCTAGACTGAGAAAAAAATTAGCTTTTAAAAAAAAAAATGGGGATATTTATTATAGCAAAAAGTACAAAATATTGTGTTTTTTTCAAAACTGTTTTTTTTTTGTTTATAGCGCAAAAAATAAAAACCACAGAGGCGATCAAATACCACCAAAAGAAAGCTCTATTTGTGAGAAAAAAAGGACGTCAATTTTGTTTGGGTGCAACGTCGCACAACCGCGCAATTGTCAGTTAAAGCGACGCAGTGCCGAATCGCAAAAAATGGCCTGGTCATTCAGCAGCCAAATCTTCCGGGGCTGAAGTGGTTAAGTAAATACAATAATAGTCTGGAGTTCTGTTTTAAGTACTGACGGAAGTATGAGGACAGTGGTCTCCATCTTATATACGACTTCCATATTGGACTTAAATATGTTATCATATTGAATAATGATTTACCATTACTTTGCGCTAATCTAAAAAAAAAAAAAAAAAATGTAAGAAATGTGTTTTCAATGATTTCAATAAGATGAAATGATAATGTCTAAAAATAATTTCAATGACCCAATGTTATGCTTTTGCGATTAGAGCAAATACAATACCGCTGAACGATATTAATGGAAAGGAAACAGATTATGTTTTCTGCACGGCTATTAAATGATTCGGCACTATTTTGGTGCTATCTAAACGCAGATCAAAGGTCGATTTGGGTTATCTATATTAATTTAGCGAGGAAAACATCAGTTTGTAAGATTATGAATAAGGGCATTTGCTAAAGGTGTTAAAGCAGAGGTTATATTGATTTCTCTATGAAAGACTGATAAAAATCATTTATTGCTTGCAGCCATGAAAAAAAAAAAGGGAAAGCGATTAAAATAACAAGCAGTGTGGAGGGTATCTTTCAGGTCATATCCCAATGGTACATGGGGCACTTAAAGCGGCTCTACTTACATTCATTTTTCATCTATTCCCATTAGTCTCCTGGTAATATAGAGCTGACTTATGCTAGACTGATATATATTACAATTAACTCTGCCAAGGTGTTCATTAATTTAGTACTACACTTAATAATATCAAGGAGGATAATAAATAGCCTCCGTTAGAATTTATTTTCAAGTAAATCAGGGAAATATATAAATATTACAACTTATACTTAGACATTACCAAGTTATTGATTCCAAGTTTGTGGCAGGAAAGGAATGTATTAATATATAATTAACAGCCAATTTTCCTCCAACTTTTGCAGGATCGTAGAAGAATATTCATGCTTTTCTCAATGCAGGGAAATGATACCGGGCAGGGCTAGGCTGCAGGGTGGCAGAAGAAATGGCTGCCCTGGGTCCTGCAGCAGGAGGATGGTGCGAGAACTTGGGTGCCATCTGCAACTTATGCTGCTGCTGTAATTCACCACTTGTGGGGCAGATCACTTTAGACTTTTTGCCTTGGATGTTCAAGGACCTTGTCCTACCACTGCAACGGGTTTACTTTAATGTCAACCTCCACGGACACATATACTAACCTTTTATTTCCAAGTTTGTTCTGCCACTGGCAGTGAATGAAAAGCCCTGAAGAAACTACAAGTTGCAGGAGTCAAAGCTTATGCAGAGCTATGAATTCCTGTGTGACAGAGATGATTGCCCCAGTCACAGGAAGTGGGTCTTGTGCTATATCTGTAGCCAGGGGCATTGCTAGGTCTACAAAAGATCTGGGGCTAGAGCCCATAGCAGCATAGTAAAGAAAGTCATATCCCTATGCGGGCATACACCTGTATATACAGTAATATATGTGCGTGTATGTATATATTGACAGAGAGCCCCCCCCTTACATCAGGGTCCCCAGCAAGCCTCCTCCTTACATCAGAGTCCTCAGAAAGCCTCCCCTTTGCATCAGGGTCCCCAGAGAGCCCCCCTTACATCAGGGTCCCCAGAGAGCCCCCCTTACATCAGGGTCCCCAGAGAGCCCCCCTTACATCACGGTCCCCAGAGAGCCCCCTCCTTACATCAGAGTCCCCAGAAAGCTTCCCCCTTGCATCAGGGTCACCAGAGAGCCCCCACTTACATCAGGGTTCCCAGAGAGCCTCCCTTACATTAGGATCCCCGGAGAGCCTCACCCTTAAAATCAGGGTCCCCAGAGAGCCAACCCCTTGCATCAGGGTCTCCAGAGAGCCCCCCATCTACATCAGGGTCCCCAGGGAGCCTCCCCTCCCCTTGGGGACCCCTGCAGAGACTCTGGGCTATGTGCCCCAGATTCGGGGCTATAACCCCAAAAGCCACCCCCTAGCGATGCCACTGTCTGTAGCACTACCCTTGAAGGTGTTGCTGGTAATAGCTGGTTCTTCCCTAATAGTACAGAGATTGTCCACCATCACAAACACC
Source organism: Lithobates pipiens (assembly GCF_037356315.1). Classification (NCBI taxonomy): domain Eukaryota; kingdom Metazoa; phylum Chordata; class Amphibia; order Anura; family Ranidae; genus Lithobates; species Lithobates pipiens. Next base: position 38,701,523 of record NW_027507686.1, on the reverse strand, counting down.
ATTCCACACACTCCAATTCCAATAATTCTAGGGGATGTATTTTTGAAATGTATTGCTTGAAGAACTTTAAACTGGAGAGGGGTTAGGGCATGGGATACTCCAAAACGATGCACAGTAAGCAGGAGGACACATTTATCTAGGCTCCCACTCCAGGATTCTGCTGATGACAGGGGAACGACCAAGACTCGTGACCCTGTAAGAGCTGTCTCAGTCCAAGTTACCTCTGGCACTTATATCTCAAAAGCACACACAGTCACCAGTAATAAACTCAGAGTCATTGCTCACAAGTCCCCAGGACAACTGCTCTCCTTCCAGCTTCCTTCAGACATGGTCGAGTGAGGGAGATAATCCTTCTCCAGACCCGATCCCTATGGTGGCATCCCGCAGCCAGCTCCTTAGGGAGATCACTCCAGACTCTCAACCCTGACACAGCTGAGACATAAAGAACAGTTACACAGTTCACAGGATGCCTTGGAGGGTCAGCAGCCCATCTTGGAACCATCTCTCCAGGACTTAAGACTATTTATCACCTCCCCATGCACCTTCTAGACACTACTCTCCAGGGACTGGCCAGGTCATGATAAATATTCAGGCTAGTCATTTGAACCTCCCTCTCTATGTTGCAGAAGCTTCTTCCAGAAGCAGGGGAAAACAATCAAACTCCCAGCTGTGAAACCCTGAACAGACCAGAGCAACCAATCACTGTGTCCTTAAATATGCACAACATCCTACATTAGGAGGGTGCTACATATCTATAAGTAATAGGTATTAATTTTGGCTCTCAGTGCTCAATTAAGGGTTGGGACGGACACAAAAAAAGGTGAGTATATGCTGCTGGTGATGGTGCCCTGAATGGGAAGAACATATGTTTTCTCTATAAGATAAGGAATCTTTAATTATTGTTTCTTTTTGGTGAAGAAACAAGCATGGAAGCTGTGCAGAACAGCTTTCTGGGTAGAAAAAAGTGTCAAAGTTACACTTTTCCATGGGTCAGGTTTTGTGCAATTAAAGGTGAAGTTTAGGTATGATATTTCTTGTACATTGATCAAGCTTGGACTACAAAAGAGTTGGTACTCAGCACTGAGCCCAGAAGACTGCTTGCTATCACTATGGAAGCAGCAACCGCTACAATGATCTGCAGCTTTCAATGGGATCAATCAGGTATGAGATATTCATAGTTACCTTTTATACTTTCTATTCTCCCCTGCAAGACAGAGCTGTACTGTGAGACAGAGCTGTGTAAACCTCCATGCTGGATGGACAGAAATACAATTTTTTTGGGGAGGTAAAATGGCTCCTATACTGTATATGTATTTCATTTGTTTATTTAGCGGTTTACCTAGAGTTCCTCTTTAAATATGTCTGATCTTTAATTATACTGTATTTACTGTTGTCATATGTAGAATTGTTATGCAAATTCAAGATGTGGGTGGAACATAATTATAGAGAATCAAAATTAAATTTTCAGAATGATTGATATTGCTATATTTGTAAGAATCTGATGACACAGTTGACAAGGCTGACTTAAGCTGCAAAGTTGACAAGGCTGACTTGAACTCTAAAGGTTAAAGTATATTTCCATTTTTGCTGTCATATTTAATAATCTACCACTACGTGTTGGTTATGTGTTCCCATATGCACAGAATATCTAAAAAAAATATCTACCAGATATGACTTATAGAAATTGGTTTATACATAGAAATCTATAGGGCAGCTTGAATGGTTCAGAATAGCTTTGCAATGTACAATTAGAGAACAGACTGAGGGATGTAAGTGCATTAACATAAAATGTACCACCCAAGCCTTGAGATCCCTAACTTATTGCTAGGACAGACAGTGTGCAAATTTGGTTTACAGCTGATATTGAGATCTGCCAGCACCGTACAGACAAGGATAACTATGATAAAGCAGTTGTCCAGTCTCCTCTTTGACATAACATAGAAGGTGAAGACAGGGTAAGATTTTTTCAGAAAGTTTAAAGGTAAGCAGCAGTATTTAAAGGGTAACTCCACTTTCGTGGGGGGGGGGGATAGCAAATAAAGAAAAAATAATATAGCGTATTGCAATTGAATGTTAATAAAAATGACCTTTCCTTTTCAATCTGCAGCTGCTGTAATTTTCTATAAATGCAATGCAATATTGCCACATGGAGTTGTTCTGTACACAAAACGTGTCTGACCTCTCCTCAGTAACATAATTTCCTTCTTTTGTGATTGGCTCACCAATTTTTCCAGAATTCTGCCTAAGATACAAGTCAGATTTCAGGTATTCCCTGCAACAAAAATGTAATTTTTGGTGAGATATTTCCAATAGCAACATTTCTAAAGGGATGCAGACCCAGCAGCTTTCCTCATTAGTGCTCTGCAGCTGCACAACTGACTGATAATTATGAAATATTTATATATTATGAAAAATTATGACATATTTCAACTTCAACTATGAAACTACTCCCATTAGATGCACAGAGGCATTGACAAACACGCTGGAAATTCCTGAGAATAACAAAAGGTAGGAATCTGCAACAAATGTTGTTATAATCATTACAATGTACATAGTTCACTCAAAGGGGAATTTTTTTTGGAGTAGAGTTACGCTTTAAATATTTTTTTTTAGTCATGCTGTGTAAATGGGAACAAATATAAAGGCAGTGATGTCCCAGTTCGGCTGCAAAAGTGGAAATACACTTTAAAAGAAACTAATCATGAAAGAAATAGGGGGATCTGAGGCCGCGTACACACGCGGGGACTGTTCGCCCAACTTTGTCCGCTGAACAGTGTTTCGGCGGACAGTCCGCCCGTGTGTGGGCTTTCAGCGGACAGTTTCAGCGAACAGTTTGCTGAACAAGGTTTTTCGGAATTTCCGAAAAACTGTCCGCTGAAACTTGGTTTCAGTGAACAGTCCCCTCGTGTGTAGGCTTGTTCGTCAAACTAAGTTCCGCGCATGCTCAGAAAGGATTTACACGCCGAAAGTTGTAATGCAGTGTATAGGACGTTGTATTTTCCGTCCCGTCGTACGTGCCGTTCACGTCATCGCGCACGGTTTCAGCAAACTGTTCGTTCGTCGTGTGTGGGCAAGTCCGTCCATGCTAATTTTGAGCGGACTGTTTGCTGAAACTGTTTGACGGACAAAGTTGAGCGAACAGTCCCCGCGTGTGTACGCGGCCTGACACTGCTGACCTTCTTTTGCCATATACTAGCACACCCCTTCAGGAGCTGCAAAACAGAGTCGGAAAACAGTCCACTGCTTTGTTTGTTTTTTTATTGAGGGATTTGAACTTGTATGGGGATCGGGAATCATGGGATACCCACTTGACTACAGAACAACTTCAGGGACAACTTTTCCTATAAACAGTCTATATACATTCCTCTGCTTCTTCCAGAATTCACTTGCTTGCAGAACTCCACCGGCACACTGATTAGAAGATCCGACACAGCACAGCACAGTCAGATTTTGAGCAGAGGCCTGTTATAGGCTGGAACTCTGAGGCCCCTTAGTTGTGTAATAAAAAGGTCAGTGTCCAGCATAAATCCCTGTGGCTACTGATCCCAGCACCACCTCTTCAAACACTGCCAGCCTGCCTAGCTGTAGCTGCCCCTTTCACTAGCCCTCCTGGCAAACTTCCCCAAAGTCCTCCCAGTCTGACACTTTTTCTCTCCACAGTCCTCCAAGACTGAACATTCATCAGCCCACCTGGCTAACTTCTCAGGAGATCTCCCAGATGTGTGGGAGATCTCCCGTGCCTCCAGGAAGGGGTTCCTCCATGTGTTGTGGTGGATCCTTCTCCCGAGCTTCAGGCCCGAGGTCCCCCATTTCAGACTAGGGGATTGGCTGGGGCCCTCATAAATATGCCAAGAAGCTCCTCCTAGCATCCACCCATTACATCTGGAAGCTGCTCCAAGGTTCCAGAAAACAGGGGGAGGCACCAGAGATGCTGCTTACTGAGTCATCCCGCCTCCCTGTGTCACTCAACCCCGACCCAGATTCAACCCAGGCATGGCTTTCAGTCCAACCATTTTACCTACATTAACAACCAACTATTTACACCTAGCACACTAGCTAGAGCAGTGATTCTCAACCAGGGTTCCTCCATAGGTTGCTAGGGGTTCCTTTAGCAATGGGCCATTTCTGCCTCTCAGATAAGTTTCCAATTACACCATTGATCTTTTTAGCTATCTGTAAGGAGGTAATTCTTCCCAATGACCACAAGTGTAAAGACCATTCTTCCCACTGACCATCACACTAATGTATCATGAGTTGTAGATTTCAAATTTTTAGCAGGGGTTCCCCAAGACTGGAGAACTATTTCAAGGGTTCCTCTGTGTTGAAAAGGTTGAGAAAGGCTGAGCTAGAGGGTGTGACACTAGCTACTTGGCTTTTGTGCTGGCACCAAGGATTTAATGTAATGCTCCCTGAGTTACTGACCATGTGTCAGGGCTGGCTTAGCCCTTCCTCCTCTGGGCTGGCCGCTCAGCTGTCGGCTAATTGCCAGCTCTCTTCTCTCTCTTCAGTTACCAACTGTTTCCGATGATGCTCATCTGGCCTGCCTATATATAAGTCTTCCAGCTCATTTCTCCTTTTCCTTCACGTTTGGTCACATCTCTAGGAACCATCTCCTGCTGTTGTTTCAAGACTGGCTTGCTAACATCCCTCCTGGCTTCCATCCTGCGTGCAGTTGCTCTCCGTGGATCCCTGACGTCTGGACTGGCTGATTACCCAATCTGGCTAATGAACTTTGTACTGGCTGACTACCCGATCTGGCTAATGAACTTTGTACTGGCTGACTACCTGATCTGGCTACTGGACTCTGGCTTGCTTGACTACGCTTTTTCCTATTTATCTTTTTATTTTTATTAATAAACAAGTGTGATTAGATTGTACTTCTGTCTCTGTCTGTTTCATGGTTCCTGACACCATGAACACATTTAGGGATTTGGAAAGTCAAAGAAAAGTCGAAAATCTAAGCAGCTACAACCATCACCAAGGGTGACAATGCTGGTGCTTTTTCTGCAAATGAGAGGGTGTTGTCACTCTATCAATGGAAGTAGCCATCTAATGGTTCTACTGGCAGGATGAACAGATATTTTGAAAAGGTCCCATGGAATAATTAGAGCAACAGGGAGCCCAATGTTACCGGTATAGACAGTCTACATCACATATGGGATTTTACAGTTTGACCAGTTTTTTTTGAGTCAGGCTTTATAGTGTTTTATTGCTGTGTCTTCATTTAGTAGATTTTTTCCTCACTTCCTGCTGTGGCACTCATCGAAGCTTATTTTACTTCCTGTTCTGGCCATTAGAAAACACGGATACATCTGTCAAATGGGAACACAAAAAACAATAAAGATTTGGCAGACATTCTAACCTTTTCCCACTCTATCAAAGGCTAAAAAATTGATTTTGGCTAGAGTTGAGCTTTAATTTGACTAGATAACTGCCATTTTGTTTTCACATTGGCAAATAATTGGCCATTAGCAGCACAAAGCCAGATATTATTTAACAGATATTCTGTGTCCTTTCAATCTGTTGCATGCGTTAAGCAAAAATGTCACTTTTAGGTCAATGTCTCTGTACAGATATAAATGGAAATATTTTTTATAGCATAATTACAAATCCAATTATAATCATTGTATATAATTAAGGTATTCTTAATTCAATCATAATTAAATGAAGAAGAACGAAAATATAAACCATGATTTGTTAATGTATTGTGGTGTTTATGTGGGATAGAATTACCAGTGTATGGTTTTTGCTTAACAAGTTAGGGTGAGGTTCATCTTTTTTTTCTATTGAGGTCCATACACCTAGAGCAATGAATAAATGAAATGTGTAAAATAAGCATATATAGGGTATATTACTTTCTAATAAATACAAAATGAGAGGACATAAAGTGCAATAACTGCTGTGGTGCAAGTTTATCAATGTAAAAAATTATATACTACCGTAATAACATCTCATTAATTACAATAAAAGCAAAGGGACTGGATGAAACCAGAAAAGGTAAAGGTAAATGGGCGGTGTGAAATAAAAAATGAAATAAGACTAATTAGCGCAGGGGGCTGACCTCTTAGTCTTCATTTAACCCTCCCGGGACCAGGGTGTCCACTCGATAAATTCAATAGGATTCTCAAGCACCGGAGACATTTGGATCATTCTGCTGTGGGGTGATTTCTGGGCATAGCTTCAATCACCCAAACCTTGGGTTCCTGGGAAGACTGGTTATAATGTGCAAATAAATGTTTGGGTGCTCATCGGAACAAGCTTCAACCAGATGCCTATGTTCACCAAACCTTTTTTGCTGTGTGCGAATCGTACGGCCTACATAATGTAGGTTGCAGGGGTAGTACATACAGTAGACGACAAACTCAGAAGAACATGTGTAGAAGTCTGGAATAGCTTAGCATTTATCTCATGACCAGTGGCATCTGGTGCTCAAAATGTTTGGAGGGCGCAAATGAACTGAAAATTTCACAAAAATACTGAAACAAAAACATCATTTGCAGCCTCACTGTGCCCATCATATGCAGCCACTGTGCCCACCATATGCAGCCAACTGTGCCCATCATATGCAGCCAAATGTACCCATCATATGCAGACTCTGTGCCCAGCATATGCAGCCACTGTGCCCATAATATGCAGCCACCTGTGCTCATCATATGCAGACTCTGTGCCCAGAAAATGCAACCACTGTGCCCATCATATGCAGCCAACTGTGTCCATAATATGCAGCCAGCTGTGCCTATAATATGCAGCCACCTGTGCTATGCAGCCACCTGTGCCCATCATATGCAGCCACTTGTGCCCATCATATACAGACTCTGTGCCCATAATATGCAGCCACTTGTGCCCATAATATGCATCCACTTGTGCCCATCATATACAGACTCTGTGTCCATCATATGCAGCCACTTGTGCCCATAATATGCAGCCACTGTGCCCATCATATGTAGACTCTGTGTCGACCATATGCAACCACTGTGCCCATCATATGCAGCCATCTGTGCCCATAATATGCAACCAACTGTGCCCATAATATGAAGCCACCTGTGCCCATAATATGCAGCCACCTGTGTCAATCATATGCAGCCAACTGTGTCTATAATATACAGCCACCTGTGCCCATCATATGCAGCCACTTGTGTCCATCATATGCAGACTCTGTGCCCATCATATGCAGCCACTTGTGTCCATCATATGCAGCCAACTGTGCCCATAATATGCAGCCTCTGTACTCATTATATGCAGCCAACTGTTCCCATCATATGCCTTTGTGCCCCCCTGCCTGCCCGCTGTCTGCCCGGAACTTACCCCATCGTGGTGGTGGGTCAGGCAGCAGGACAGGTGGCGATCTGTGGAGCGGTCCTCGTTATTACATCCGGGCCTCCTGATTGGCTGAGAGGCGGTTCTCTGTTAGCAAAACAAATATTAATTTGCTTTGCTAACACACCTGGGTGCACTGCGAGAGCCATGGCTCGAGCTCGCAGGTCACCTTTTTTTTTATCCTTCTTTATTGAAAGTATTTTTGTACAAACAATAACAGTCAAAACAAATCACTGATCATATAATGCCAGTGGTCACCAATATACTGGATCTAGCAAAGAGAAGCATTATAATAATAACATAAGGTAAAGGGGTTAGGATGGTAAGATGGAGGAGAAGGTAAAGGGAGGTTATGAGGGTGAGATAAGGGTAGTGGAAGGAAGTACATAAGTAATAACTGCAGGTATAAATTGTACCATCTAAAGTTGTAAAGAGTCTGCATTTTGGCTATAGACATAAGAGAAATTATGGTGAAAAAGTGTCATGTATGGAACAGGAGTGATGAAAACCTGTTCGATTCTATTAAGGCCTAGTTGTGCTTCTATCATCTGTAATCCAGTGCACCCAATTTTCTTGAAAAGTGTCCATTTTGCCGTGCGAACATTTGTTCAAATGTATCATGGGTGTTTAAAAAGTTTATGACTGTAGGATAGATTGAGAATAGTCTGACTTCCAGGCACTGGCCAGGGCTCTCCCAGCAGCAATGAGCACATAGGTGGTGAAGACCTGGAATTTACGTGGCCATTTATCCAAATCAATGTCAAAAAGAGCTGTTTCTGGTGCCATCGGGTGCGTTATTCCAGTAGTGAAGTTGATAAAGGAAAATATCTCTTTCCACGGCCTACGTGCCCGCACTTCCTCCAACATGATGGGGATTGGGAGCAAGGGTAGCATTTAGCTAATAATTGTGGTGTAAGGTACCACCTGTGTACAACTTTTTGAACGGTTTCTCAGTGTGATATGCAGCGGGATATTTTATTGGGTCATCAGAGGGCTTAACGCCATTGCTGTATGTGTATGTAGCTCCTAAATCATGTTCCCATAGCTTCATAGATTGTGGTTTGTCCAGAGAATACCTTAGAACACAAGGCTATGTAGAACAGGGAGAACCCTTTTTTAGAGAGTTTTTCAGAGTTAAATAGTGTGTAGATAGAGTTTAGTAGTGGGTCATCCCCTTTAGTAGAGAGGAGATGGCGGATTTGTAAGTACTTATAGAAGTCTTTATGAGATATGTCAAAGGATTTGGTAAGTTCCTGGAAAGAGAACATCCGTTGATAGTCAAATAATTGAACCACTTGTTTAAGACCTTGGATCATCCAGGAGGTAATGTCTAGGTCTGGGATTATCAGGGGTAATGATGAAAGTGGAGTGTATGAGTCAATTGAGTCAATTGTTTTGTGAGTTTTTTTAGAAAGCTTTAGGACAGAGAGCCAAGTCTGGAGGGATCTGAGGATTCTGTGTGTGAGCATAGTGGCTCCTAGTAGTGCCCGGAGGTCAGAGGATAGAGCGTTTTGTTCGATTTGGATCCATCTCTTGTCTTTCGTGGGGGACCACCAGAATTCAGCTTGGCCCAAAATAGAAGTTCGTTTTTTTTGAGAAGTCAGAGAGTCTACTGAGCAAGAGTGAGTAATCTGTCCCGAAAATATTTCTAGCTGGGGATGTCAATTTGATACCCAAGTATGTAATTTGAGAGGAGTGCACGCATGAGAAGGAGGAAACTTTTTTTGCAGTGATGGAGAAAGTTGTATTTGCAGCATGAATGATTTAGAGTTGTTAACTTCATATGGGGATATTAATCCAAACTCATTTAAGATAGATGAAAGGGGGTCTGTTAGGGCGAGAAGAATGTCATCCGCGTATAACCCAAAGGTATGCACCTCTTGTCCCACCATTATACCTTTTATTGTTGAACATGCTCGGATAGATTCTGCCAGTGGCTCAATGACTAGTACAAAAATGAGAGGGGATAGAGGGCATCCCTGCCTGGTGCCACTGGTGATGGTGAATGGATCTGATAGCATTTCAGAGAGCCATACTTTAGCACTAGGATTAGAGTATAAAGCTAGCATGGCTTGCCCAAAAAGTCCTGTGAGTCCAAATTTTGTCAGAATTTGTTTGAAATAGCCCCAATGTACACAATCAAATGCCTGGTGTCTGACGTCTGATGATATTCCACCCACTGGATCAAGTTAATAAATCTTCTGGTGCTAGTGGCGGCTTGACGCCTGTTAATAAACCCCACTTGATCTGGGAGTATCAGGGTAGCTATTAGGGGTTGGAGTCTGTTGGCCAAAATTTTGACATATATTTTAATATCACTAGTGATGGCCGAACGGTTCGCCCGGCGGTCGTTTTGCGGCGAATTTTGGCTGCTCGCGATTCGCCCAATCTGCGGACTATTGCCGCCGTTCGCCCGGCGGACTTCCGTGTTTTCTGTGTAAAAGAACTTTGACCTATGATGAGACATCCATCATGGGGTACAGGACAGCCAATTGAGACATTACAGCACATGGACACTTAGACATTCCCCCTAACTTATAAATACACCCGATCCGGCGGCCATTTTACATTCTTTCTTCTGTCACTATAGGGAGAGGTTGCTGTGTGGAGCAGGGAGAGATTGCAGTGACCCAAATCGCTAGCTATTTGGTACACAAAAGTTCTTTTCAGGACTGGTATAGGTGTTAGGTGTATATAGGTTTGCTGTGCTACTGATTGTTGCAGCAGCCTGAGTGTCTTTTGTCAGTTTAGAGAAAGGGACAGGACAGTGTGTCTGCTGTAGGGACAGTCAGTTTAGTCATTAGTTGTTACTATCAGGTCCACAAAAGTGCTATTCCAGTTATTGTTCCAGTAGCCTCTGTTTTGTCAGTTTATATAGGGACAGGCAGGAAGCAGTGTGTGAGACAGTGAGGGTCAGTTTAATCAGTAGCTGTTACTATATTAGGTCCACAAAGGTTCTTTTCAGGACTGGTATCAGTGGTATGGTAATAGGCTTGTACACGTATAATATTCTTTCTTCCAAATATAGAAAGAATATTATACTTGACTGCTGCCCTTCTGCTGCAGTCTGCTAATCATTCACAACCTACTTGTTCCACAAAGGTCCTTATAAGGACTGGTAAGGTAATAACCTGGTGTAGGGTGCTATAGTACATAGGGTTGAGTGAGGTACAGTCTGCTATTCTATAAGGACCTGTGCTATGCTCATTATGAGGGGCTCCTACCATCCCTGTGCTATGCTGACTTCCTCCTGGGGCTGCTTACGGTGCAGGTGTCAGTGCTGTATATCACGGTGCTGATGTCAGTACTCTCTATCACGGTGCTGCTGTCAGTGCTGTATATCACGGTGCTGGTGTTAGTGCTTTATGTCACGCTGCTGATGTCAGTGCTCTCTATCACGGTGCTGGTGTCAGATCACTCTATCACGGTGCAGGTGTCATTGCTGTATGTCATGCTGCTGATGTCAGTGCTCTCTATCACGGTGCTGCTGTCAGTGCTGTATATCACGGTGCTGGTGTTAGTGCTTTATGTCACGCTGCTGATGTCAGTGCTCTCTATCACGGTGCTGGTGTCAGATCACTCTATCACGGTGCAGGTGTCATTGCTGTATGTCACGCTGCTGATGTCAGTGCTCTCTATCACAGTGCTGGTGTCAGATGACTCTATCACGGTGCAGGTGTCATTGATGTATGTCACGCTGCTGATGTCAGTGCTCTCTATCACAGTGCTGCTGTCAGTGCTGTATATCACGGTGCTGGTGTTAGTGCTTTATGTCACGCTGCTGATGTCAGTGCTCTCTATCACGGTGCTGGTGTCAGATCACTCTATCACGGTGCAGGTGTCATTGCTGTATGTCACGCTGCTGGTGATCATCTCCTGCACCCTCTTCTTTGCCTACCCTGGTCCCTGACCTTCCCTCTCCTCCATTGCCTTCATGCGCTCCACAGTCCTGAATTGTCACAACAATTTCCCATATAAAAAAAGAATGCTTGTAGTTGTCGATCCCAGATTCACCTCATACATGTGTTATGTCATTAGCCATGTGGTGGGACTATGTTTGCACAGCTATTAATTATTTTGTGGCTGCAAATTTGACCTGTAGGTTTGCGAAGTTCGCCTCCCATTGAAGTCAATGGGGCCCGCCGCAAACGTTCCGGTTCGCAAACTATCGGCCGCGTTCGCGAAACGTCCCGTCGGAAGTTTGTCCATCACTAAATATCACTATTTAGTAGTGAGATGGGCCTAAAGTTTTCTGGAGTTAAAGGAGATTTTACTGGTTTAGTTATGGCTACAAAAAGTGCCTCCAAGGTTTCTATGTGGAAAGAGCCTGTTTGTGCCGCTTGGCTAGCCACTGCGCTGATGTATGGGGGACAATATATCTGGGAAGGCCTTATAGTATTCGTTGCTATACCCATCTGGGCCAGGAGGCTTGTTGGTAGGCAAATTGTGAATGACTTTCAGCACTTCCTCAGTGGTGAAAGATGTTGTTAGCGAGGTTTTTTGTGAAGGGGATAGAGAGGAAAGCTTAATTATGTCTAAAAAGGTCTTTATATGACTTTCTGCAGGGGTTTGGAAGTTTGGTGCCTCTCGTAGGATATATAAGGAGAAGTAAAATTTACTAAAGGCATTAGCTATTTCTAATGGGTTAGTGATGGTTCCTTTGTTTGGGTCATTAAGGACGGATACACTGGGTTTCCCCATGGATTGTTTAAGTTGTCTGGCTAGCAGGGCTCCTGCTTTATTGGCTTGGGTATAAAAAGGTAGCTTGGAATTTGTAAGACCATGTTCGTGCTGACTAAGAAAGCAGTTGGCAAGAGTTTTCCATAGTTTGTCAAGAGTTTGGGCTGTGGTCACAACTAGCATGGTTTTATGTTGTTGTTCTAGTGCTTGAATCTGAGTTAGTAGATTTGAGATTTCTCTGGTTCTCCTCCTTTTCTCGAGCGCACCCAGTTTAATCAAAATGCCTCTCATAACGGCTTATCTATGTCCTCTTTTACATTCAACTGAAAGAAGGAGAGTAATTCTTGTTTGATCTGGTCTTTGTATCTAGGGTTTGTATGTCTCTTACACATCTTACACAAGATGCCAGAGAGATGTATTCTTTTTGTGAAACAAAAATGTCTTGAGAGATGGGAGCATGGTCAGACCATGTAATCAAATATATCTCTGTCTTAGAGATGTGCTGTGAGTTTATCTACAAGAAACAGGTAAATTCTTGAGTAGGAGCTATGCGGCCTAGAAAAGAATGTATAATCCCTTGCATTCCCATCTAGAGGTCTCCAAGCATCAAAAAGATTTGTATCAGTAATAAAGGAAGACAGGATAGATGAGTGTTTGCAGGCCTTATTGGAGGAGTCTAGAGTGGAGTTTGGGGTTTCGTTAAAATCTCCACAGAGTACAATGTATCCTTGGGCATGTTGATTACGTTTTGAACAGATCTCACGAAGAAATGAACGTTGATGCAAATTAGGTACGTATAGGTTAAGCAGAGTAATTTGGGTGTTGTTTATGGTGGCTTGTAGTAAAATGAAGCACTGAGTGTTTGATGGTTATAATAACACCTTTTGATTTAGTGTCAGCGTTGGTGAAAAAATAGTGTTCAAAATCTTTGTGTTTACATGTGGGGAGTTTAGATTGTGTAAAATTAGTCTCCTGGATGCATAAAATATCTGTGTGAAGATGTGCGGCTTCCTTCCATAGAGCTGATCATTTATAGGGTGTATTAAGGCCTTTGGCATTTAAAGAGTTGATTTTGACCATAATAAGAACATGCTTGGAAATGTCTAAAGAGGAACTACTACCTAATGCAGACAGAAAATAAAAAAATAATAATAATAAAGTTGAGTTTGCTTAGCAGACTCGTCAACCGGGGGGTGAGGTAAATACCTAACTTCAAGGTCCTCTTTCACCTCGACCTCTCTTAGGTATTAATAGGTGCTAGAAAGGATAGACATCCACTAGAGGTGCCATGAGAGTTACTACCAAGTCAAGTAGGAGGGATCGTCTCCCAGTCATTGGAGAGGTTCTGGGTAGTGTGTTTCCTTGTGTTGGATGGCGGGGTGGTCACTTTAAATCCCTATTGAGCCAGGTATTTGAGGCCATCGTTTGGTGTCATTATGGGGATGATCTTTTCTTGGTAAGTCACCAGGAGTTTTGTAGTGTGACCCCAGCTGTATTTGATCTGTTGGGCTCTCAGTGTTTCTATTTTAGGTCTAAATTTCCTGTGTCTCGCAGCCTGGGATATGTCAGAAAAGATGGTGAAGTGGGAGAATGGTTCCAGCAATGTTTTGATTTTTTTGGCTGTAGACATCAGCATGTCTTTAATGTGAAAAAAAATGCACTCTTGCAATCACATCACGTGGTATTGATGCTGGGAGGAAGCTTGGTTTTACCAAGCGATGTGCTCAGTCAAGCTCTTGTTTAGAGGCTGACGGTAGCATTTTTTAAAATAGAGAATTGCAGATATCCGATTAGCTCCATCTGTGTCACAGATTCTAGTATGCCCCTAATTTTTACGTTGTTTCTTCAAGATCTATATTCGTGATGTGTCATTTTGTAGACGCTGAATTTTGTGTGATTGGTCATGGTATATGTCTTTGTGGGCCATGGCAGTTTCTCCCACTTTTAACTTCAGATCGTCTGTGCATTCTGAAATCTGTGATATTTGTGACTGTGGCTTTTTTTGCAGCTTTATTTACAGTACTTTTTTGTTTAAAGTCAATCCACCCTCTGAAGAGAACACTATGGATAGGTTCACCGCACAGATGTTATCTTCTGCCATTTTAAATTGCACATCTAACTTGGAAAAAATGAAGGATCATGTGTGCGCTGTAATTAAAATATTAGTGGATGTTGCAGAGAACCTTGCTAAAGTTTAAATATGTTAATGATCCTTTTTTGGTGTTATTGAAGAGTGTTAAATTTATGATCCATGGCCTTTTTTCTTCTTTTATTTATAGGTATGTTTTATTGCACTTGTCACTTTTGTATGATATCTGATCTTTGCACATGTAAATATGTGCATCCAGGGTTCAGATCTCAGTGGTGCATGTGCCGCCTTTGAAAATATCTGTGGCACATGAACCACTGGCATACCTCCCAACATCTTGAGATGGGAATGAGGGAAACCTACTAGCAAATATATGTAGGCATAGGAAATGCCCTCTGCCACTTCCCCTTAAAGGAGAATTAACACAAAAAACGTTAATTAAATTCACAAGCGACTTTTTTTTTCCCACTACTATTCCTTTATTTTGGCTTTTAAAATTTACAAATGCAGCAATTTATCATTTGGATGAAAGGTTTAGCACTGGGAAACACTTTCTGAAAGATTAAAAAGTCAATTTTATATACAACTTTATAGATCACACCAATGCCGATGCCGAACCCAATAGCCCCGCTGATCACCACCCACCCTTGTTACAGATTTTTTTTTTTTTTTTCTATAGGCCTGTTACCGGTAAGCCCCTCAATATACTATATTAACTTAATGTACAGTTCTGTTTATCAATTTAGCACTTTTATATATAAAAAAACATCTATATACAGTTACCTTTTTAAATGTACTTGATAAAGACATACCTACACACTAGGTGAGTACGTACTATATATATATATATATATATATATATATATATATATATATATATATATATATATATATATATATATATATTTTACCAATATAGTTGTTTTAAAGAGGAAGTAAACCCTGATGAGTTTACTTCCTCTTTCATTCCCTGCAAAGGCAAAGCATAATGGACTACTATGCATCGCATAGTAGCCCATTATGTGTCACTTACCTGACACAGGAGCCAACAAAGTCGCCGCTGTCCCCTGTAGTCCGCCGCATCCATCTTGCTGGTGGCGTCTCGCATCACCGCCGCTGTCATTCGGCGGAGCCGCGATGACGTCACTCCCGCGCATGCGCACGGGAGCCGACACGCGCGGCAGATCCATTGTTGGAAATGCCGCGCTCAGTGCGCCTGCGCATCGCTGTCTACGGCGCATGCGCCGTAGACAGCGGTGCCTGTCTTCAGGCAAATATCTCCTAAACCGTATAGGTTTAGGAGATATTTCTTGGACCTACAGGTAAGCCTTAATCTAGGCTTACCTGTAGGTCAAAGTGGTTTGTAAGGGTTTACAACCACTTCAAGGTGCATATTTTATATGCTAGCTGTTATATCCATTCTACGTTTTCTCTATGTCAACTTGCTACTGTACATTGCTGTGTGCCCCTTGATAGGTTTCTGACTCTCTATCCCCGGTGGTCACCGACCATGGTTCTCTTTTCTGGGTGGATACCATTTGAATGATTGTGCCTTTTCATCTATATTTTGTTTTATATGTTGAATGATATACATTCTATATTCTCCATATACTGTATATCTATTTGTAATTTGATTGTATGTTTTTTATGTATTTGCTAGATTCTTAGTCCCTGAAAAAGCGTTGCTAGGCGTGCAACATGTCGGGATCCCTGTTTGGACTCAATCACTCTATGCACTCTTCTTACCTTGATTAGTGCTACCAGTTTCTTACCTTGATTAGTGCTACCAGTTATATATTATAATCATCATTTGTTCTCTTTACAACTACAATTAAAGTGATATTTGAGTCCTCAGGGTCAAATTATTTGATGCCATCTGTTATGACGTGTTTTCTTTTTATGTGTTATACAACAAACATTTTTTAACTCTATTCTATGAAATAAAAGTTTTTGTATTTATATACTAAACATATATGCCTACAAAGCCAATTTTTGTAAAATTTCAGATTTCTTTCCGAACATTATTGGGACGTGGGCACATTTCTTTTGGTATATCAACAGTTACACCCTGTGAGGATATATGGTAAACCTTCAATAATTGTAGTTTTTGGAATATACGCTCCATTTTTTTAAAATTGGGTATGAAAGATGGTAGTGAGCCTCAGTGGTTGTAGGATCTGGATGGGGGCAGACACAAGCCTGTAGTTAGAGACTAGGGATGCTAGGAAGACTGCACTTAAAGTGGTAGTAAACTCTATTTATTTTTACCTATAGGTGATGTCCCCAGGGCATGCACTCTAAAGGAACATTATACCCATGAAATTCTTTCAGAGCTGTGTGCCATGTCCGAGACATCCGTGTGCATACATGGGAGTGACGTAATTGCGACTCCATGATTCAAGCTTTGGCAGCCTGCAACCCAGAAGGAAGACCGATGGAAGAAAATGGAAACCACTACAGCAGTGATAGCACACTGCTGGAGGGCTTTGTTTCAAGGTAAGTCTCTCATAATGTGCTAGTATGCAGTTTTTTTTGTTACACGAGTTACTACCACTTTACCACTTCAGCTCCAGGAGAATTGGGTGCTCAAGGACCAGGTCGTATTTTGCGATATGGCACTGTGCTGCTTTAACTGAAAATTGCGCAGTCGTGCGACGCTGTACACAAACAAAATTGACATCCTTTTTACCCATCTTTTGGTGTTTTTTGATAATGTCTGCATTTATTTGTTGCGCTATAAACAAAAAAGAGAGTCAATTTCGAAAAAAAAAAAACACAATATTTTGTACTTTTTGCTGTAATAAATAGCCCCATTAAAAAACAAAACAAAAAAAACACGATTTTTTTTCCTCAGTTTAGACCGATGTGTATTCTGAAATTGTTGGTAATAAAAAATGCAAAAAACATATATTGGTTTGGGCAAAAGTTATAGCGTCTACAAAATAGGGGATAGATTTATGGCATTTTTATTATCATTGTTTTTTTACTAGCAATGGTGGTGATCTGCGATTTTTATTGAGACTGCGCCATTATGGCGTACACATCGAACACTCTTGACACATTTTCTGGGGCAATTGACAATTATACAGCGATCAGTGCTATAAACATTCACTGATTACTGTATAAATGTCAGTGGCAGGGAAGGGATTAACACTAGGGGGCGATCAAGGGGTTAACTGTGTTCCCTATGTGTGTGTTCTAACTAGGGGGGGTGGGACTGACTATAGGTGCTGAGAGATCGTGGTTCCTAGCTAGTAAGAACTCACAATCTCTCTCTCCTCTTCTCACAGAACTGGGATGTGTGTTTACACACACATGTCTCTGTTCAACCTCTCGTGCCCGCGATCACTCGTTGCCAGGAGCAACAAGTACCAAGGAAAGAAGTTATATAAGCCAGACAGTAGGAGAGTGGTACCGGCAGAGGAGATTATTCTCATGTATAGTAAAGGAAGTAGTTCCTGTCCTACCCCCAGCAACCAGGACCAGACCCGCATGGCGGAGACCTTAGGGACCTAGCCTATGGTATGGACGAGTAAATTATGCATGCATAGGGTCCTCCTTGGTTTCCAGCACAATCCTCTCTGTCACTGGGAAATGAGTGGAGGAATCCAGCTGGACTGGTGGAATGGGACACTGTAATGTGGTGTCTCCATTAAAATGTTGCATCCTGAGCTGGTTTATGTATCATGGGAGCAGGAGGCATCTGTATACAGCTTCAGGCTATGGTACAGAGACACTCGGGTGTACGGTTCGCTTCTAAGTCAGGGTGCCCCCGTAATATTGATGTCACGTGAACATGGTCCCACCTGATCCTGGGTATTAGCGAGCATGTACACTGGAGGATCTGGATGAAGAAGAAGAGTGAGAGAGAGCAAAAGGACCCATGTGCACTGGATGAGTCGACCCCATTCACATACCCACCTGTTGATATTGTTTTGCCTGTATGTGCTATTAAAGCTTAAAATAAAGAATTTAAAAAAAAAGATCGGTAGTTGGCAGGACAGGTTTCCAGTAATGTGACGACTGTGACAGTGGTCACATGATTTACAATCGTTACCCTACCCTTGGCATTCAGAACTGTCTAAAGGAATGCCAGGGCTGGACAGAAAGGGTGTACAGAAGAATTACCACTATGTTTTACATTATTGAGTTCCCGCTGGAACAAATTAGATGTCATTCTTTATCCCATATCCCATATAGGTGCCTTGTAACACAAGCCATGACATTAGACAGGGTTCCCCACATTGGTGCCTGACCCCGCAATACCACAGCTAGCGAGGAGATGTCTGTTTTTCAGCTAAAAACCAATGTGAGGAATGCAGAGGGACATGTTTCTCCTTCCTCTGTATTTCTCTTGACTGTGTATTCAACTGAAAGATGAAGAGCAGATTGTGTTCGGCAGGGTCATCCATGAAGCTAATTTTGGCTGGTTTATGAGGAACCTGGTGAAATTCATCCAGTGTATGCCCAGCTTTAGAACTTGCCTTCTCCTGGAGAGGCATTAGAACCAAGTCTCAGCATCAGCAGGGAGGGGCTACTCCGTTCACACATAGGAGGTTATTTACGAAAGGCAAATCCACTTTGCACTGCAAGTGCACTTGAAAGTACACTTATTCTGTGTACACACATCCGGACTTTTCGAGGGACTAGGTCCGACGGTCTTTCCGACTGACTTTTGGCGGAGTTCCGACGGACTTTCCAAATGAACGGACTTGGCCACACACAATCACACCAAAGTCTGATGGATTCGAACGTGATGACGTACGACCGAACTAGAATAAGGAAGTTCATAGCCAGTAGCCAATAGCTGCCCTAGCGTCAGTTTTTGTCCGTCGGCCTAGCATACACACGAACGGATTTCTCGGTCCGGCGGAAAAATTTAAAACATGTTCTATTTCTAAAGATCCTCTGGATTTTTGGCAAGCAAAGGTCCGATGAAGCCCACACACGATCGAATTGTCCGACGGACTCGTTCCGTTGGACCTTTGCTGTCAAAAAGTCCGGTCGTGTGTACGCGGCATTAGAAGTAAAGTCGCTGTAGATCCGAGGGGAACATGCAAGGAAAATAAAAAAAACAGCATTTTAGCTTGCACATGATTGGATGATAAAATCAGCAGAGCTTCCACTCATTTCAGATCTACCCCTTAGATTTAGAGCGACTGCACTTCCAAGTGCACTTTCAGTGCAAAGTGGATTTGCGTTTTGTAAATAACCCCCATAGTGTCAGAGGCGCAGCGGCGGCGGAGGACTGTGTCCCAAATCCCAAATGAATGGAATCAACTAAACATTAATCGATGGGCGCTGGTAGGCTGCATTTGATGAGGGCTTCATTAAAAAGTTGGGGTATACATGGGCAGGGCAAAGGGGGTGGAATCAGGGGTGGAGCCGGGGGGGGGGGGGCGGCAAAATGAGGGTGTCAAAACTCCTTGCACCAGCCCTGCATTAGGTATTGTATTATACCTCTTTTGCAGGAGGCATTATTGTTTGGCCCATTTAGTAATAATGTCATAAAGCAACCGATAAATAAAAGAACACATGTGTATGATCACAGCAGAACTATGCAGCAGATTTCATTGTACAAAGTACCAGGCTGCAACTGGCACCTGTGAAAAGGCAGAGAGGTGCCCCCTCCTCCATCCATGTCATTTTCATAATGAGTGTGTCAGTGATATAGGAAGCTCTTATTATGGCCATCATCCACAAGACACGGCTCTCTGCAATGCAGTGAGATTTAGACTTGTGTCAGTATCTTCCGGACAACCCTGATATCGTTGTCTCTAGCGGCCTAGGCCGGTCTCATGCCTTCCTCCTTATGTTAATTAGTAGCACGCATGCACTGCTGCTCAGACTGAAATTGAATACCAATGCCAGCTTCATCCAGTCTGTCATTTCTGAGCCTCCTCCGAGTGTATTTCTACCAGCTTCTCCTCGCTGCTTGATGCTTCAGGCTAGGAGAATAAAAAATCCCAATAAATTGGGAGTGAGGCTCTTTTTCCTCCCCATGCCCCTGGGATCCTCAGTCTCATTTCAGTTCTCTGTAGGGGGCACCCATTGCTAACACGTAACATCTGGCCTTCGAGACCTTAAGATCGGAGACAACAAACCCATTATTGTCACTCGCTTGTTATTTTTCTTTTCAAGCAAAATATGATCGCACATAAACATTGTACTTTGGCATGTAGACCTTGTCAGCGCCGGGAAGGGCTGCAGAGCGCGGCGAGGAGTAGTCTTGTGTGTTTGGACTGAACAACATGGTTTGCAAGTGGAGGCTAATGTCAAAAAAATATTGTCATACAGAGTATATTAACCCCATTCATGATGGAGAGTAAAATATCTTAACGTCGGTTTTGCAACTTTGATGTGTGTCAAAAAATATCCAGGCAAATTATTTCATGTTTTCTTTTTTTTTTTTTTTTTTTTTTTTTAAGGGCAATAATTATATTCTTCTTTTTTGTTTAATATCAAAAGAAGACTGACACAAAACAGTAAAAAAAACAAAAAAAAAAAAAAAAACATTTTTTTTTTAAATTTAGCTGTATAGAATAACCAACCACATCCTATGGAAAAATAATTTTGTACAGTACCACATCTCAAATAACTATCCAAAACAAATCAAGGAACCAACCGACCCGAGCAATAAGGGACATTTAAGGTTCTGTATCAGAGGCAACAATAACACAATTAAAAAGTAAAAAAAATACAAATTTTATTGCTCACAGTCTATTGATAACATCATAACCAATTAAAGAGGTGTACTTCCACACTTTTACAAAACATCATAAAAATAGTGTACCATTCAGTGTTAAAAGAGGCTGAGCCCTGGTTCACACTTACTGCGGGAATGAATTTGTGGGAGTTCCACATTTTGTTTCCGCTTATCAGTCCCATCTTCGGGGGGCGATTTCAGAGATATCTGTGTGGGTTTCTACCAGATATCAATGGAAATCGCACCCTGAAATCTGCAAAAGTAGTACAGAAACTGCTCTTGGGAATTGGTGCGGCACTGCAAATGCGGCATTGCACCGATTCGGGCGCTGCCATTGCTGGCATACGATTTGACATGTCAAATTGCATTTCATAGACATCTGTGCTGGTTTCTGCACAGATATCAATGGAAATCACACCCCCAAATCAGCAATAGTAGTGCAGAAACTACTTTTGGGAATTGGTGCGGCGCTGCAAATGCGGCATTGCACCGATTCGGGCTCTGCAATTGCCGTGGATTTGGCATACGATTTGACATGTCAAATTGCATGCCAAATCGCATTCATGTGAACCAGGGCTTAAACATAGTCCATGATATCCATTCTTCAGATTCCAAATCCAATGCATTCACAACTTGGGACTGTTTCTTCTTCAAGGACTGGATGCTAACATCTCTGGGACATTAATGGGGCAATGATAATACATACACAAAAATTTGAGGTGGTAAGCTCCTGCATGGGTGGATATTGGCAAAAGGATTATTCTTTTTTGTAACATGTACCTATCTATAATTCGTTTTGTATTTTCTATTTTTTCAATTTTTTTTTATAGTATATCATAGTCATTTGTTGACTCGTATAGCCCCCGATGAAGCCATAAGGTGCAGCATGCTGGGATAGCATACAAATATCAGATCTTTGTTCAACCGGAATCCTCCTCACTTGAGTACCATAATGGAAATGTTAAACACCATTCAACAAACTGTTTTGTTTTTAATCATGTTCATATTAAATGTATACAATTTTATATATATGGTTACCATTATTATTTGCAAGCACCATGATAATCCCCTCCCAACTCCCCCCTTTCTTGAATAATTGTTTTTCAAATATTTTTCCCAAAAATTTGCTTTATATTTTTTGCTATTACCATAATGTAATGCCAAAGGACAAGCCAAAATAAATTCTCCTGCTCTTGATGATCTTAACGATACCACATATGTGTGTATTATTTTTTGTTTGTACCTATAGTAGGACCCAGAGACAATAATGCACTTTTTTTTTTATCCTACCTAAAATAACTGACATTGACATGAATTGGCACAGATACTAAATCCATTTTTTTGAATCCTTCCTAAAATACACTGACACTCAGGCGTGACCTTTGTCCCTAATCTTGACCCTAACCCTGACTCTCATCTAGATCAAACTCTAATTGAGCTATTTTTTCTTTATTTTTTTAGTAGTTTGTTTTTACACAAACTGCTTTTTTTATATTTTTCTCCTCTAGTAAGGTTCGAAAAGGATCCAATGTAACTTTTTCTCCATTTCTCCAGAGGAGAAAACAACACAGGTGCAGGCCTGGCCTCCCAGTTCCCAATCTTTAGTATGAGACTATGGGTCTCTGTGCTTTGAGTGCATTGTGCAGCGCACTCCCAGCACAAATACAAGTACACAAATATGCAGCCCTATGGATAAAGACCCACTGTGGGGCCGTATGTATGTGTACACTTGGCGAGAAGAGGTTAAAGTCCAACTCCAGGAATTCAACAAAATCTACCCTTGCAGTGGGCCCTCCATGCAGTGGGCCCTCCATGCAGTGCTCCTCATAGGATTAAATGTTTGTTAGGTCTAGGGAAGCTGTAGAGACTGTATACCTAACTTACCATCACTCCAGCCAGCTCCAGTGCTCTCTACCTCTCCCTCCAGTGCTCCAGTCTGTGGGTGGTTCCTCAACATTATTCCTGTATTCTAAATGGTCTAGAATGCAGAAGTGTATGGGATTTTAAATGTACCTCATTGAGTGTATTATAGGTAGGGAAGAACTAGTTATATATAAACATTACAATTTTATTGAAGATATCCCAAATATTAAAAAGATTGTTTTAAAAACATATCTACAAATTGGTCATCCAAAATGGTGTTTCTCCTGGCCTTGGGATCCGTTTAGCAATCCCACGTTGTCAGGGCCTTAGACCTGGATAAAACCTTAATCATTGAATTGCATATTACATAATTGTCATCAACTGAACAATCAACATAGATGTATATCATTTCCACCATGAATATAGAGCACAGATGTTTTTTTTCGAAAAGTAGAGCAGATAACTCCCCTCTTCACTTCAAGAGTGTCCATCTATCCCATTTAATTAATTCTATTCTATAGAGAACATTTCATGGATAGAGGCTCAGGCTACAGTCAGAAATCATTGAAAAGAGCCTATAGAAATACCCTTGATGATCCTCGGGAACTCCTGCTGTTCCAGGGGGAAACATTTCCCACTGAGCAACAGAACATCCCTTGTAATAGAAATAAGGGATGGCAGGTCCTCTATATGGAGAGATCTGGGGTCTACAAGACCCCAAATCTCTCTACCTTTGAAAGCAAAAGATTAAGAAAAAAATGTACCTACGCCCTTGACTAGAAGTGATGTCATGACATTGCTCCAGTTTTCCTAGATTATAGTGGCGATCAGAGAGAATCTGGTCTCTGTTCACCTCTCTGGCTAGCGGCATGATCAGACAGATTGTTTCCTGGGCTTGTCAGTAAAAGCAGTATACCAGTGAGCTTCAGGAGGGGGGGGGGGGGGGGGGGGTGAATCTCTGAATAATTAAAATTTTGCCAGAATTTTGACTTGTGATGAAATAACTAGGAATGATGGGATTTTCCATCGTGTTCAGTCAATAGGAATGGTTAATGCAGCTTAAAAGTAGATCAACCACACATCAGAAGGTCCAAGTCATATGCAATATCTTACACTTTTATTTTTGGGCTTAGATATACTTTAAATATTTGTATAGTGTATCTCTAGGCAAAAAATGTTGGATAGACTGGGGAAAAGTTAAACCCTTGCTATCTATATCCCCATTGGGGATACGTAATCCTCTGGTTATACTGGTGAGGTGACCATGGTCTTTCAAAAAGAAAGTGAGGGAAATCCCAAATTTTAGAATTATCCCCAGAGGAGGTGAGGGCAAATCTTCCAATGGAGACTGTGAGAAAATAGGTTTGGTTCAACTCAGCACAGTAAGCACCCATAAAAATAGGCCCCACATTCCAAGAAAATTATTTTTGTAGAAAGTATAAGAACAAAGGCAAAGGGATTTTAACGGTGCATCCTATTTTTCATTTTTTCGACAAGTCATTCAAAAGAATTTTTGTATTAAATATTTATTAAGCTCAAAGTTAAAATTATTTTCCATACATACATGAAATGTACAAACAGTAAAAATGTAATATTCTATACGACAGTGATGGTCATAGATAATACTGGATAGAGATATTTTATTGCACACTATCCCGACATGTTTCGCAAAAATTGCTTCCTCAGGGGATGTGCGAATATACCAGTGATAAGAGGTCTAAATTAAACAAAAAATATACAAAAATTACAGTCAGAACATACATATAAGAATATGTATATAAGAATAGATGTCTTATATGTATGTTCTGTCTGTAATTTTTGTATATTTTTTGTTTCATTTAGACCTCTTATCACTGGAATATTCGCACATCCCCTGAGGAAGCAATTTTTGCGAAACATGTCGGGATAGTGTGCAATAAAATATCTCTATCCAGTATTATCTATGACCATCACTGTCGTATAGAATATTACATTTTTACTGTTTGTATATTTCATGTATGTATGTAAAATAATTTTACCTTTGAGCTTAATAAATATTTTATACAAAAATTATTTTGAATGACTTGTCGAAAAATAAAAAATAGGATGCACCGTTAAAATCCCTTTGCCTTTGTTCTTATACATTCCAATGGAGACTCTTTGCTGAGGACAACTTTCTAAGAGGAGAAATCTCCACACTTTGGGAGATTTCCTCAAACTTAAATTAAAATGATTTTCTTCCAGTGGAAAAGCTGATGTAGATGTCATACCCTGGAGATGATGGTTATTATAGGATGCATAGTATTTATTAAGGTCGGAGTTTCTATCACATGTTCGCAGGTTACTTGTTTCACCCTAAATGAGCAAAGACTATTGTGACTGTAAAAATTCTTACTTCTCAGATAATAAAAAAGATGTGTATTTTACATGCAGTGAATGTTAATTTCCAAACATTCTCTCTCCCTGAAGAATACAAAAGAAAGACATGAAAAATTATGACACAATTATTGGTCGGTCCCTTGCTCCAAATTTATCCTCTCTAGCCCCAAGCTTATGTTGCCTCTCCATGAAAGCAAGTCTAAATATAATGGACTTTTTTCTGATATAACTTCTTCATTAAGCAGTCCCCCAAACAACCTTTTTGATTTTTTTTTTTTTTGACCATGCATGGTAGAATTGCTTTCCCCTAGTCTCCAGGAAAGACCTATTATGAAATGTACTGTGGTGATTCCTTGGGGTACAATTAATTTAAAAGCTCAAGTGAAAACTCTTGATTCTGACCTTGGGTTTGCTAGCATATAATAACCATTATCCCTTGAGGTAAATGCAATATGTATCTTTAACTTTATTGCACTGTATGGTTCACTGTGCTTTTTTCTTTAGCATATGTAAGACATTTTTCAAGAAATTTTTTTCGGAAATTACTGAATATAATAAAAAAAAAAGAATGTATCTTTGGAAAAGAGCCATTTGTAAGTATGGCATTAATTTATTAAAGTTGTGGAGTCCCTTCTAGGTTAGGGTCTAGAACGCACATCTGGGAGTCTAATGACAAAGACTTATGTTGACTTGCACTTTAAGCCTTTTTCTATTGGCTGAATCTCGAGGATAGATTTCAATTATGTTTTCCCAAAGCACTTGTAAGGTGACTTTTTTTATAGCTACACATCTTCTCATTCCTAACACATTTTATTAGTTATCTAAGGACTTGTACTCACGGTATTTGTTGCATCAGATCTGATTTGCTTTCCATAAAAGTAGGTCAAATAGAGGTGAAAGAATGCCTGTTAAAAATGAATTACAACTATTTACCAAACACCCTGTACACAAGACATGCCAATTTTGGGAAAAAGAACTTGCTCTAGAAATTTACAGAAGAACAATGGGAATGAATTTATGCATCCTGAAAGAATCGACAAATGAATCAACTC
The DNA here is from genome assembly GCF_037356315.1 of Lithobates pipiens. NCBI lineage: Eukaryota > Metazoa > Chordata > Amphibia > Anura > Ranidae > Lithobates > Lithobates pipiens. The sequence continues at coordinate 38,675,458 of NW_027507686.1, read as the reverse complement.
AGAAAAATGGTTATAAGATCCTAACTCGATGGTCTCGATGGTCTACACACAAATTTGCTGTCCAATTTATGTTGGAGATGCACCTCTACACCAGGCACTCTCATACACATCTGGTGGGTATGCCCCATCAACCAACGGTTCTGGAGAAAAGTCTATGACATCATGTCAAGAGTCTCTACCCTGGCTTTGGACTTTTCCCCTGCCCAACTTTTCTTACACCACACCACATTACCCTGAATCTCTTATCATAGATCTCTAGCCATGCGCATGATAAGCGCAGCTAAGTTATGTATCCCAGTTTTGTGGGGCAAGACATAGGCCCCCTCAATCAAATAATGGCTTTAGATAGTCAACAAAATTGCCGAAATGACAATATCTCCATCTCTCATGACAATATCTCCAAACACACAGCCCACTGGGCTTGTTGTTACCACTTTAAAACTACCTCAGAATATACTCAAACCATATGCCCACCCCCACCTAAGCTAAATCAAGAATCATAATCATACTCTCTTGATAGGTAGAGTTAGATGGGTAGGAGATCAGGCTTTGGTTGGAGGAATGCCCCCCCCCCCTGTCTTGATCCATCCCCCTTCTATCCCTCATCTTGTACATATCTATAGCTCTTACCTAGAGTCACGTTCACCCTTTCCCACCTCACTCTCTCCACCTCCCCCCCACATCTGCCTTCCTATACCCAAATATTATAACCAATCAAGGTGACCAGCTGGGCTGTCAACCTTGGATATACCCCCAACCACAAACAACATCCACCCTATTAGCCACTCTGCAAAATAATCCATTCCCCCACATTATCCTAGTATAACCTATCTATTCAACCCCTCAGTAAGTCAGCTCAACTCATACTAGAATCAATTTTAGTAATGCCACGTACACACGATCGGACTATCCAGCAGACAATCCGACGGACTTTGCAGCTGAGGTCCGCTGGACTTTCAAGAGAACGGACTTGGCCACACACGATCACTCCAAAAGTCCGATGGCTTCTAAAGTAATGACGTAGAATAAGGAAGTTCATAGCCAGTAGCCAATAGCTGCCCTAGCGTCGGTTTTAGTCCATCGGACTAGCACACAGACGACCGGATTGTCCGCTAAAAGCCGATTCCAAAGAAAAAGTCCACTGGAGCCCACACACAATCAAATTGTCTGGCGGACTCTGGTCCGATTGCGTGTATGCGCCATAAGATTCTGACTGCTCTATAGAAATGGGCTTCACAGGCCTAAACAACATAAAACTTCTGTATATTTAATAATACATGCAACTCTTGAACATTTACAACGATTATTGTTCTGTTTTACACTCTCATCACATTAGGTCAAAAACATTTATCACTGTTATGATTGTGGAATTCAGACAGTTCTCCAGGCCCATGTAACTTTTGTTATCTATTCTTGTATCTTTTAATACATCTAATAAAATACTTTGGAAAGAAAAAAGAACTACAGTCTGCTCACATAATTTGTAATAAAAACATCTTTGCGATTCTAAAGCTTCCCTCCCACAACTTTGTATATTATTTTAAATATACTGTGATTCTGTACTTGCCAAATATGCTGCAGAAATCTCACTCCACTAAGTTTGGCTGCAGCCATTTTAACTGTGGGCAGCTGAAGCTACTGCCTGTTCACTTCCAGGATTTACACAGAGGCACACAGACACATACACATATATACAGACACACACATGCAGACACACACATACACATATATACAGACACACACAGGCACACACATATACAGACAGACTCTCACATCACTGCTTGCCCTCACATTTCTCCTTTCTTGATGAATACACATGTATCTCTGCAGTCTCCTCCTATCTCCGCCCTACTCCAGCCCCCTCCAGCTCTGCAGCTCCCCTTAGCTTTCCTATGACTCATCCCTCCTCCACTCTCCTGCCCCCCCCAGCAAACTCTCACAATATTGAGAGAGAGAGAGCTGTGCATGATGTCATGAACCTCCTCCCGGCCAATCAGGAAGCGGGACTTGAGACCCATCACCCAATTGGCTGAGAAGACAGGTGATTCTATTGAAAGCCTCTGGGAAGGGGAGACGATGCATGGTGGAAGCCCATGTGATGGAAAAGAGGACGCAGGAGCTGCTGCCAGGTGCTCGCTGCCTGCCACACAAAATAAAACACCAGCTTCCACTGGTGCAGGTCAGTTAGCACTGACCTGGGAACTGGCTCAACATGCCTCCTGGTTGGCCTGTAGCTGTAACATGATAATACGCTCAATTAATTATTACTTCACCTGTAGCAGCCATTTGTCTTCTACAATCTCAATATGAGTAGTACTGAAATGATGAATCTAATATAATAGAATCCGTGCTGGAGGAATTTTTATCTGTTACTTACCGTATTTATCAGCGTATAACTTTTAGGAGGGAAATTTAAGGAAAAAAAACTTTTTTTTTTAAACAATTTAAATGCCCATCAATGCAGCCTTATCAGTGTTCATCTGAAGCCTTGTCAGTGTCATTTGCAGCCTTGTCATGCAGCCTGTCCATCATTGCAGCCTTGTCATGCAGCCTGTGCGTCATGCAGCCTGTCCATCATTGCAGCCTTGTCATGCAGCCTGTGCGTCATGCAGCCTGTCCGTCATTGCAGCCTTGTCATGCAGCCTGTCCGTCATGCAGCCTGTCCATCATTGCAGCCTTGTGCATCGTTGTCAGCTTCTATTTTTAAAAATGGCGCCGCCGAGATGACCTGTGTATCTCTGCAGCACCTGGTAGTTCTCGGCCGCCTTCGGCCGTTCTCGGCGGCTTTCGGCGGCCTTCGGCCATACTAGGCTGCTTTCGGCCATACTTGACGGCTTTCGGCCGCTCTCGGCCCTTCTCGACGGTTTTCGGGCCGCCGAGAAGGACCAAAGGCGGCCGAAAGCCGCCGAGAACGGCCGAAGGCGGCCGAAAGCCGCAAGAAGGGCCGAAGGCGGCTGATAGCCGCCAGAGCCCAAAAAATCACTCAGAAATCGCGGAGGATCAGCGTATAACACGCACCTGCGATTTTCCCCTGATTTTAAGGGGAAGTATGACACATGTTCAACCTAAAAAATCCATACATAGAAATATCAGTTGACAGCTAACAAGCCTGGTACTTAATCATCACTGTTAAATTCATGTCCTGTGGTATGGTAGTTTTTGGCATCGCCAGCCCAGTGCAATGGTTATTCTCTTTACAGTAAAGGTTGGGAACTTTGAAGATGGATTTCTTCACAATACTTATAGCTACTTCTTTAGTCAGGATTTATTTTAAAGTATCTTTATTGCTCTGTGAGAATGTAAAAACGTATAGTGCATAGGTAATACCAAAATAATGTTTAATTATTGTATTGTATAGCTTAGACTGCTCAATGATTAACAATATAATATGATAGAGTTATTATTTCAAAGAGCTTACTAAATAGAACAAAAACTGACTACAGAGAAATTAAATTAGCAGCAGCCAGCTGACCACTCAGCTTAGTGTTATATTAAAGTGGATGTAAGCCCTCTCATATACTGAAGTGAAGTGAACAGCTTCAGATGATACACAGAGATGAAAAATCTTCCTTTATATGTTTTAATGCATATCTTTTGTCTTCAGCTTTATATATTCTTTAGAAAGTGCACATTGTGTTAGAGATTTTCTCTTCCCGTTCAGCTCTGGGAGTGGATTCTTGGCATACAGCCAAGACAGCTGATTGGAGAAAAGGCACACACCCCCTCTCCTCATAGGCAGAGGAAGGAAGGAATGTGCAGAGCTGTGCTGGCAAGCTCTCTGCTAATCTATTTATAGAAACCTCCCACAACACAAATTTTAGGCTGGTTTTATCTTGGTTGACAGAAAACTTGTCAAAAGTTTTCATGCTGATAACAGAATAATGGGACAGCAGAAAGACACAGGACTTAGTGCTTTGGAGAGAGATATAAAAACACTACAGATATATGTGCCTAGGTCAAATTTCATGAATCAGGTTTAGATCCATTTTAAGCTTTTGGAGTGCTTCCTAAATTTGCAAAATACATGCAGCACCCTCTAGTGTGTGCTAGAATTAGTGTAGGTTTTTGTTAGTGTGGGTAAATTTAATGAGCTCAGGGCTAGGCCTGAGCTGTGAATCTGGGTCAGGTTTAGCGAGTCAGGGCTGGATGACTCATCCTGACAGCTCCTCTGTCTGGGACATTGGAGAATGTATAGAGCTAGTAGGTGGGAGGTTAGTAGGAGCTGCCTCGAATATTAATGAGGCCTCAGCCAATCCCCAGAACTGGGCTGGCAGGGGACAGAGCTTACCTCATAAATAGGCATGACCCATGCCAACATGGGCAGCCAGGTGGAAGATGGAGGTATAGTGCTGAGGAGGCTGTCTGTGTCCCTCAGGGGTACACCTTAATCTGGGGTGGGGTGTCCTGTCTTGGGCCGAGGCTTGGGTGCTGGAAGGATCCTGCCACAACACACGGTGGAAGTTCTTCCTGTAGTCATGGGAGTAAGAGAGAGGGCAGTGTGAGTAGGTCAGGAGATCTTCAGTGTGACTCTCAGGAGATCTTCTGGGAAGGGACGAAAACTTAAAGTGTTTGTAAACCCTTAGATTAAGGCTTAACTGTAGGTCCAAGGAATATCTCCTAAACCTACATGGTTTAGGAGATATTTACTAAAAGACAGTGACAGCTGTCTACGGCGCATGCACCGTAGACAGCGGCCCCGCAGGAGCACTATCGCCGTTAGCAGCATGCAGCTGCTAACGGCGATATGCCGTTAGTGGCGGCTCCCATACGCATGCGCGGGAGTGACGTCATCGCTGCTCCGGCGCTGTGAGTGACCGGAGCAGCGATACCCCGAAGAAGATGGAAACTCTGGACTACAGGGGACAACGGTGACATTGCTGGCTCCTGTGTCAGGTAAGTGACACATAATGGGCTACTATGCAATGCATAGTAGCCCATTATGCTTTACCTTTGCAGGGAGACAGAGGAAGTAAATCCATCAGGGTTTACTTCCTCTTTAAGCCCACCGCTGTCTTCAGGGAGAACTGGCTACATGTGGGCTTAAGTCTTCATCCTTCCCCAGAAGATCTCCTGAGAGTCAATTAGGTGGGCTTGTGAAGAGTAATGCCGCGTACACACGACCAGACTTTTTTTTTCGACGAACTAGGTCCGACGGTCTTTCCAACGGACTTTCGGCAGAGTTCCAACAAACTTTCTGAATGAACGGACTTGGCCACACACAATCACACCAAAGTCCGACGGATTCAACTGTGATGATGTACGACTGGACTAGAATAAGGAAGTTCATAGCCAGTAGCCAATAGCTACCCTAGCGTCTGTTTTTGTCCATCGGACTAGCATACACACAAACGGATTTCTCGGTCCGGTGGAGTTCCGGTGGGAAAATTGAAAACATGTTCTATTTCTAAAGTTCACCAGATTTTTAGCAAGCAAAGGTCCGTGGCGCCCACACACGATCGATTTGTCCGACGGACTCATTCCATCGGACCTTTGCTGTCAAAAAGTCCGGTCGTGTGTACATGGCATTAGCCTGGAGGGCTAGGAAGGAAGAAGCTGCAGCCAGGTGGGTTGGCAGTGCCTGAAGAGGTGGTGCTGGGATCAGTGACCACAGAAAGGAAGTGATGTAAAAGTACAAGCTGTGTCACTATATTTTGCTACGTTCATAGGGGCTGTGAGTCCCTGCCTGTAATGGGCAGTTGCTACATTCACTGGAGGCTGCAAATCATCACAGATAGCTGGAACAAGCAAGTGTGTGCTGGAGGAAGAAGTTGAAGCTGTATATAGAGACTGTATATAGGAAGAATGTCCCTGAAGTTTTGCTGAAGTTAAAGTTGGTATCTCATAACCTCCCATCCCTATCCAAGCTATTAACCCTCAATAAATAACAAAAAAAAGTCAAGAACTGTCCTCTGTCTCCAGAGTGGCTGTGAAAATTTGGTGTACCTGGCTGTGCAGGGTGGGGGATCCAGTTCATCTGAGGCTCCTTAAGGGGGGGTGCTACATTCAGTCCACACTGAGAGGCTGCTGAGTTGATCTTAAATAACTATACTGTACTGATTGTTGGGGTACTCATTAACAGACCATCAAACTCAGCAGCCTGCAGTGAGAAATAGCAGTAGGCCACAAGACCCTGCTGAGAAATGAACTGGAACAAAGCAGAAAATGCTATTCCTGCAACTCGTCTTCTGTAATCAAGCTAAGATTTTTTTTTTTTTTTTTTATTGATGTGCATGGATGTGTTGTTATTATTCATTGGCACTATATTGCTTGGCTTAAACTGAACCTGTCTGTTGTTTAAATATTACAGTATATTGGCATTGCCAGGCTATTTATAATCTTTGCCATAGCATTACAGGATACAGGCACACTTTAAGCAAATTCCCACACTTACCCTCCCCCTACCTCAACCCAATAACCTATCTCCTAAAATAAACCCTTAACCACTTAGACCCCTTTCACACTGAGCCGCCCCGGGCATCAGTGGTACAGCAGCGCTATTTTTAGCTCCACTTTACCGACGTTTTAGCGGCGCTATTCGGCCGCTAGCGGGGTGGTTTTTAAATCCGCCTGCAAAATGCCACTGCATTGGCGCTTTGCCGGCAGTATAGCTGCGCTACCCCATTGTTTTTAATGGGCAGGGCCGCTTTAGGAGCGGTGAGTTTAATGCGCTTCAAAGAAGCTGCTGGCAGGGCTTTTTCTGATGCCCTGCCAGTACACCGATCCAGTGTGAAAGCCCCCAGGCTTTCACACTGTAGTGAATGGAGCCGCTGTTTCAGGGCAGATTGTAGGTGCCATTTTTAACGCTGTAGTGCCTGCAAAGCATCTCAGTGTGAAAGGGGCCTTAAGGACCAGAGACATACTGTGGCAGGATCGCCACCATGGTACGTGGGCCTCTTTGAGAACTCCAGGGCGACGCTGGAGCAAATGCGCATGGCTGGTGATCACGATGCCCGCTGGCCACTCGCGATCGCTTCTGACAAAGACAGAACAGAGATCTGTCAACGTAAACAGACAGATCTTTGTTCTGTCAGGGGAGGAGAGACAGATCTGCTAAAGATTAGGAACAGAGATCAGTCTCCTACTCCAGGCAGTCCCATCCCCCCACAGTTAGAACACACACGAGGGAACATATTTAACCCCTTAATATCCCCCTAGTGTTAACCCTTTCCCTGCCAGTGACATTTATACACGAATCAGTGGCTATTTTTAGCTCAGATCGCTGTATAAATGCCAATGGTCCCAAAAAAGTTTTAAAAGTGTCCGATCTGTCCACCGCCTTGTCACTGTCCTGCTAAAAATCGATGATCACCGGCATTACTAGTAAAAATAAAAAATTATAATAAAAATGCCATAAATCTATCCCCTATTTTATAGACACTATAACTTTTGCTCAAGCCAATCAATATACGCTTATTGCAATTTTTTTTTAACAAAAATATATAAGAATACATATCGGCCTAAACTGATGAAGAAATTTGTTTTTAAAAACATTTTTGGGGGGCATTTATTATAGCAAAATCAAAAATTGTCGCTCTTTTTTTGTTTGGGTACCATGTTGCACGACCGCCCAATTGTCAGTTAAAGCAACGCAGTGCTGTATCGCAAAAAATCACCTGGTCAGGAAAGAGGGCAAATTCTTCTGGGGCTGAAGTGGTTAAAGAATCATTATCAAAACTACTTTACTCTGTATGTAGTCAATACTAGTAAAAATAATATTAATGCACTTATTTTTGGCATTTCACGTCTTTATGTTTTCGTCACATTTACACACAGAATACACATACCAATACCAATACAAGTGATAATGGCAAGTGATGGGACACATGAAGAATACTGTATATATCGGTCTAAACTGATGAAGGCATTTTTTTTGGGGGGGGGGGGATATTTATTATAATTTATAATAATATAATAATATAATAATAATAATAATAATATAATTTAAATATGAAAACTGTTTTGTAATGATATGATTTTGAAATACTTCAATTGTAAACTATATGATTTAATGTACTGATGCCACCGGTTTTACTGTCTGTTATGATTTACTGCTACTACTTGATATATACCAATAAAATTATTTGAGAAAAAAAAAATTATAGTGAAAAGTAAAAAATATAGTTTTTTTTTCAAAATTATTGCTCAAAAATTCAAATGTCAAAAATTTAAATGATATGCACCTGTCAAACAGGTGTGGAAAAATTGGTCTTTGGGTGTTACTTTGGGTGTTTCATGGGGGTGCCCATGAAACCTACATCAACAAAAATTATTCTGGATAAAATCAACACCCACAACGCTAGGCAGCCTAGAAGTCCTATAGAGATTCCACATCCCTAAAACACTTAATCAGCAACATTGTCATCAGGGGCTTCATAGCTGCTGGTAATCAAGGACTGATTAATTTTGATAAATGTCCGACGGCTCACGGAGTCTGTGGACAGATGCGTTCTATTAACAGTAACAAAACCTTCAGCAGCACTGAATGCCTGTTCAGAAAGCATGCTGGATGCAGGGCAGCCCAGTAGCTCAATTGCATACTGAGCAAGTTCTGGCCAGTGGTATATCCCATGACCCAGTAAGCCAGTGGCTCATTGACTGGAAAGCTCTCCATCTGTTTTATCGCCCCTAGATAATCGTCCACCATGTGATTTAGATGCTGGCGATGAGATGTGGAAGCCGACAGCCCTGGGCAGTAAGGACTAAAAGAAAATTGTGAAATGCATCACTTAGGAGGCACCTTCTCCACCCACCACTTCCCTGCTTCCCTGCCCCCACTTCATCTATTTTTTTTCCAATTCCCGCTGTATGCCAGGCACTGCAAAGGCAATGACAGGGGGCTGAGGCTGGAAGGAGAAACGGCTCCTGTTCAATCCCACCTGTCAGCAATGCCCACCTTCCCCCCTCCAGATGCAGCTTCACACCCGCCCTCAGCTTTTTTCCAGTTGCCTAATGCGAGGAGGCGAGTGGAAATTTTGAGGGCTGGGCTGTGTCTGCATGGCAACAAATGATGCCATAAAATCAATACACATGTTATACAGGTGAAAAACACAGGATGCAGGTAGGAAGGTTTATGACGCATTTAAAGCAGCTGAAAATAATTTTTTTTAATATAATAAAATAAAAAAGAGGGCATATAGTATTGCACAGAGGTCTCTTACCTGCTCTTCTGGAGTCCCCCGCTGTCCACTCCTCCTATTCCCTGAATGCCCTCGCAAAAAGCCAAGCTCCCTAGCTGGGTTTTGTACATCCATACACACATACAATGCGGTTTGGCCATGCCCCTCAATCCCTTCTCACATGATTTGGCTGACAGCAGCAGGAGACTCTCAGTGTGGCCTGTGAGAGCAGGAAAAGGGGAGAGAAGAGCTACAGCTGGGCACAGTGGTGGATCGATAGAGAACTCAGGTAAGTGTTTACGGAGGGAACAGATAGTGGAAGTTTTTTTTAGCTTAATACAAAGTTTGCTTTAAGGCAAAATCCTTTTGATTTTAGAACCACTTTAGGGGTTGGTAAGCTGAAATGTAGAACATTTTTGCTCAATACTGCTTTATCTCTAAGAACTAATAATACAGTTGATTGGGACACCACTATTAATTAAAACTGGTCAGAATCTACAATCTTTCCCTGCTCTAGCTACAATAAAACATTTTGGCTGGGGTCGTTCTTTAAGTATACGTCTGCTTTTCCTAAGCAGGAAGGTGAAACATATGTTTTCTGTGTAATTTGCACAATAATTTTATATCAAGCAGGTATATGTGAATATATTACAGTGACACTCCAGCACAAGTGAGAGGAGCATTTCATTATGTAAGTGATTATCAGGAGCTGAGACATCCAGCTGATTAGCTCCAGTGAATCTCTGAACAGGAGAGAAGATCGTTGATAAAACAACATCTGTAAGTGAAAAGCTGGGTGGTTACTGTCACACCTCTAACTGAATTCAGATGCCGAAGTATCTATTGATCTCCAGCAGGATATCTCTTTAAGTAAACAAATCCAATAAGACTGCAGCGACAACCCATCTGTGTTCATTAACGGCGGAGTGCTATGATTTTTTTTTTTGGGGCTCGATAATCAGGCAGGAAGTTCTTATAAGGCTAGCTTATCAAGCCATGAGAATAAATTAAAACAGGTACTCTGGCTTCGAAACACAAAAAAAAAATGTAACATTTTGCATCTCACCAGTCTATAGGGCTTATTCACACCGGGCTTAAGAAGTGTTCCTACTTACTAGGAACGAACCACATGTCTCCTCTCCTTTGACAGCACAGGGATTTGTGTGCTTACACACACAAATCCCCATGCTGGCGCTCGAGCACCCAATCGCGCGTGGCCGGCGGTGATCGTGACTGTCGGCCTTGCACATCAGATCCCCCGCCGTGCAGCGGGCCCACGTACGCCCTCTGGTGGCTGAAAAAGCGAAGGACATACCCATACGGGATTTCACCCAGGAGAGCCATTCTGACGCAGCACTGTATATCTGCATGAGCCGGTTGGGAACCAGTTAAGGCAGTCCCCAACTCAGAGACGAGACACTTGTGTGCAGCAGAAATGCATCTCTGCACATCTCTGTTAGATGTTCCATCCAATGACACTACACACTTTTAATTTATGTATGTTTTGCATTAGGAGGATCTACAGAGCCTTCGCCCACTCCACCAATTCAGTGTACCTCTGTTGCCTCACTCCCAGTAACAGAATAGTGTCCTGCCAAGCACATGGTGGGACCCCATGTGTGCTCATTAACTCTTCCCTTCCTGTACCTAGTGATCAAGCCTTGAATCTCCTTAACACTAGTCTGCTCCCGGTGACCAGAGGAGATGGATAGCTACGGAAAGAGTCAGAGCACCAACTCCACTCGCTACCAGAGGACCTGTTACTTAACCAGGTACCATGGTAAAACATCCTTTCCCTAAAATTAATTGTGACTGTCCTGGTATACCTGCACAGGTAAAGTCCTTATGAGTGAAGTCCATATTTGGGAGATCCAGAGTGGAGGTGTCCCGATAAGTTGGCGTCCCAACAGCCTTCCTCAATAGTTTTCAATCCTGCTCCTGTTCTCTAGAGATCTGGACCTCTCCCCTTTTATAATATGCAGGAAGGGAGGCCAGGCTCCCAAAAAAGCCCACAAACTTGCCCAGAGAAGGCTGCAAAACATTGACTCGAATCAATCGACTTGACTTGATTAGCTAACTAACTACAGTAGGTTATTATTGTAATAGTTCTTATAGGCTTACATGTAGGTACAAGTGAAACAAAAAATGCTTTACTACAACTTTAAAGATGTTTTAGCCAATGTGAGCCACTTCTTTGGTTCTAATGAATATCAGGAAGATATCCCACTATTTATATTCACAATGGTATCACAGACACCTTCCAATCCAATCCCTGTGGGGTGTATAAGTATTTTAAAGGCAGATATTGATAGAACAAAAATAGGATGGGAGCTGTGAAAGTAGTGGACCCACCCTGTTATAGCTATTTTAATTACATAATCTCAGTCTCATTTTCAAGAAACTTGCACAGGTGTTGATCCTTTGATTTACATGGCTAAATGTGTGAATTGTTGAAATAATTGGGTAGAGATGTTGCAATGGAATTATATGTGAAAGACAGATGGTGTTAGTTCTGGAGATGAGCATGGGAGGAGGAGACAAGGGAGCTAGAGAGCAGGAAGTCTCGAGAGGAGCAGAGATGACGGTTTAGGTAATATTTGGAGACAAGATTGGTGATGTAGCTCAGAGTTGTGAATGGCTTTGTATGTTGTTGTTAGTATTTTGAATTTTATTCACTAGGCAATCAGAATCCAGTGTAGGGATTGGCGGAGAGGGGTAGCAGACACTGAGCAATGTAGACGAGTCTGGCAGCAGCATTCATAGGTGTCAAAAAAAGCAGATACTGGTCTGGGTGGGTAGATAGACCTTAATATCCAAGTCAGCTGTCAATCAAGCGGTATTGGGTGGGCTTGATGATGACTTAACTTGGCAGCTCTACCTC